>NC_044054.1:3721114-4021114 GCF_902167405.1 Gadus morhua
TCTTGTGGGTTCTCTGGATTTCCTCGTGACACTTGTACCCGCACAAGTTCGGGTGTGGGTGGTGGCTGCACCGGCGCAGACAGGCCGAGCCGTCTTGGGTCATCAAGCCTCATGCCTCATAACAATGCTGTTTGCCAACGCTTGTAACTAAGAAAAAATACAAAGCAGAACTGTTACGATACAAACATGTTTACAAGCGGGGAACTACACCAAAGGTAAAACATGGCTAAAGCTATAATGGAGGTTCACGTATCGTGAAGGCCTAAACACACCGGCGCCGAAGCGCAGCGGCGCGCATTTCACGCGCGTCAAAAGCCGCCCCTAGCACCAACTGGAAGTGGCGCGACGGTCGCGCTGCAGTATAAAATCAGGAAGTCACCTGTCAATCAACCGCAACAAAGAGACGAAACGCAATGGGTGAGTAGCCAATTGTATTCTAGTTCATTTATTTTCCATCTTTTTGGCTGAATAATTTGAAAAATGTATAATCTGCGCAGTGAAAGTATGTTTTCAAGCAGCAGATCTACCAACTTAGTTTGTAGGGCACTTTATCGTTTTATTTACTGTCATTCCTTATTTATTTTATATTTTGCAATTATTCATCTACTGCGTCAACAATCTCAATAACTGCAGGACCTTCTATTAAGCCTTTTTAGTATATAGTGCAGTCACCTTTTGTTTTCCCAATTGTTATTGTGTGTATTTATTGTATTGAGCTACTGGATGGCTTTATTGGTCCCCATTGGGACCAATAAAGTAGCTATCTATCTATCCATCTATATAGCCTTAACATAGCCAGACATTTACATGTATGCAGCCAGTAGTTATCCATTTTAATTGAACACAAGCTATTTTACATTTTATTGAGTTTTTTTTATTTCAACAGAACAATTGTTGCCAGACAGAGGGTGGTTGCCCTTCTTCTGCTGCGCCGTAGGCGGGCAAGGAGAAGACGAAGGGTTTGGGTGCACCCCATCAATGAATGGAGACAAGAACAGGGGGTATGCCACAATCTGGTCCAGGAGCTCCGTGCAGATCCTGGCCAATATTTCAATTTGCCACTAGGAAGTGTACAATGGCAGAACCGTATGGAGTAGCCTAGTCATGATGACCTATAATCTAGTTATTATCCCTCTCTGGTATTGTCAGGATTCTCGCATGGACTGTTGTTTTTGTCTCCCCCTACCTTTTGGAGTGTGATAATTCTGGACTTTGTTTATGTTTGGAGCCATGTGTTGGTCATGTGACCGGGGTGACACCCATGTCCTTATTTGGGCGACTTCCTGCCTTTTTGTTTGTGCCCTCCATTTTCTCTGTCCACCTGTCCCTCATTTTGCATTGATTGGTGGAGTATTTAAACGCTGCCCTTTCTGCTCACTTTGTCAGATCGTCACGTTAGGTACTGTTTGCTACCCGACTGCCACGTGAGTGCGACTAGCGTGAAGCTCTTTAAAGAGAGACTATAGTTTCTGTTCTTCCCGGTTTTGAACCCTGCCTGTTTGGATTAAGCCTTCTGCCTATCAGTTTTTGGATCTCTTGCCTGTAGCTGTCCGTCAGTATCTGTCTGCCTGCCTGCCCGTTTACGAACCCTGCCTGTACCTGGAATCTGATTTGCCCGCTGGACTGTATGGAAATAAACCCTTTTTGATCTGCTATTGATTCCCGTTCTGTGTCGTGACAGTACGATCTGACCAAGCTGGAATCAGCAGATCTGGATCAGGTGAAGGCTGTGCAGGAGAGGCAAGGAGCGCTTCTCGGTCGACATCAAGCCCAGTTTCAGACAGTTGAAGATTCTCTGGGGGCCATCGCAACCAGCATCACAGACTTGGCGGCCCAGCTGCAGCAGGTCCAACTGGCCCTGGTGCGGCCACCCCAGCCTCAACTGCCGACACCGCCCGACCCACCCAGTCCATCTGGTAACCTGTTCCGAGAGCCCCATCTGCCAGCTCCTGCACTTTATGCCGGGGAACCTGGAACCTGCAGATCGTTCCTTTCACAATGTTCGCTGGTGTTCCAGCTGCAGCCCGCCACCTTTCCGTCGGATCAGTCCCGGGTTGCTTATGTCATTACCCTCTTGGCGGGCCATGCAAGAGAGTGGGGAACTGCGGCTTGGGACTCCAACTCCCCAGTCTGTCTCAGCTATCAGGCATTCATAGGTGAGATGAAGAAGGTCTTTGATCGCTCGGTGCACGGGAGAGAGGCCGCCCGAGTGATGTTGCAGATCCGTCAAGGCAAGAGGTCTGCTTCTGACTATGCAATAGACTTCCGCACCCTCGCCACCACCAGTGGATGGAATCCAGATGCCCAGTATGATGCCTTCCTCTATGGACTCTCTGAGGCCATCAAGGATGAGGTCGCCACCCGTGAGCTGCCTTCCACCTTTGATGACCTCGTTGAGCTTGCCATCCGAGTGGACAAACGCCTGAAGCAGCGCGCCGGGGAGCGAGAGTTCCGCCCTCCTCCGCGGTCACCCGCCTCGGAGGCCCCTCTCCCGTTCCTGCCAGCGCCAGCTTACCCCAGCCTACCAGAGCCCATGCAAGTGGACTGTACCCATCTGTCCCCAGCCGAGAGACAGAGAAGAAGGGACACCAATTCTTGCATGTATTGTGGTAAACCGGGCCATTACTCCGCCCAATGCCCGGCAAAAGGCAACGCTCACCCGTAGAAGGGGGATTACTGGTGAGCATCACTCCTCTTCATCCCTCTTCTACCATCCGTACCCTTGTCCCTGCCACGCTCATTACAGGAGCTCATTCCCACCTCGTGTCTGCACTTATTGACTCGGGAGCTGATGGCAATTTCATGGACACCTCCCTGGTCTCTGAGCTACACCTCGTCCCAGCCCAGCTGAAGACGCCTCTGGAGGCAAGAGCACTAACCGGAGCAAGGTTCTCCCAGATAACCCATGTCACGCCCCCGGTGAGTCTACTCATTTCTGGCAATCATCAAGAGAACCTAGTGTTCCATACGTTAGACTCACCAACTGCTCCCATCGTCCTCGGCCGGCCCTGGCTGGTAAAGCACAATCCACACATTGATTGGGCTAATAACACCATCCTAGGCTGGAGCACATTCTGTCTGAATAACTGTCTTAAGAATGCCCTTACCCCCCCGCCTGCAGTCTCACCAGCCACAGATGATCCCATGATCTGTCTGAAGTACCACCTGAGTACCTGGATCTCAAGGCTGTGTTCAGTAAAGCCCGTGCAACCTCCCTGCCACCGCACCGACCCTATGACCTGGCCATCGAGCTTCTACCTAGTACGTCACCTCCTAGGGGCCGTCTCTATTCCTTGTCTTCTCCCGAAACCGCAGCTATGAACAAATACATCTGTGAATCACTAGCTGCCGGTATTATCCGCCCCTCTTCCTCGCCTGCTGGTGCCGGGTTTTTCTTCGTAGGGAAGAAGGACGGCATCCTGCGTCCTTGTATAGACTATAGGGGCCTAAACAACATCACTGTGAAGAACCGCTACCCTCTGCCTTTGATGTCCTCAGCTTTTGAGTTGTTGCAGGGGGCCAAGATTTTCAGCAAGTTGGATCTCCGCAGTGCTTACCATCTGGTCCGAGTAAGGGAGGGGGATGAATGGAAGACTGCATTTAATACTCCTTCAGGTCACTATGAGTATTTAGTCATGCCTTTTGGTCTCACCAACTGCCCAGCTGTGTTCCAGGGTATGATTAATGATGTCCTGAGGGATATGCTTAACAAGTTTGTTTTTGTTTACCTAGATGACATTTTAATTTTTTCTCCGTCGGTTTCCCAGCACTCCCAACATGTCCGTAGTGTCCTGCAGCGCCTTTTGGAGAACCAACTGTTCGTTAAAGCGGAGAAATGTGAATTTCACAAAGAGACTGTTTCCTTCCTGGGGTATGTCATCACAGCTGGAGGGGTCCAGATGGATGGTCCGAAGGTAAAAGCAGTCGCCGACTGGGAGCGTCCAACATCTAGGCGGGAACTACAAAGATTCCTGGGATTTGATAACTTCTACCGGCGGTTCATCCGCAACTACGGTTCTGTGGCTGCTCCCCTAACCGCTCTAACCTCCTCCAGGGTGAAGTTCACTTGGTCACCAGCTGCCGAAGCAGCGTTCAACGACCTGAAGAGTCGTTTCACATCGGCCCCAATCTTGAGCCAACCCGACCCTGACCGTCAGTTTATCGTTGAGGTGGATGCCTCAGATGTTGGGGTGGGGGCTATTCTTTCTCAGAAGTCTGGGGCAGATCAGAAGATCCACCCCTGCGCATTCTACTCCCACAAACTCACTCCCACTGAGCGCAATTATGACATTGGCGACAGAGAGCTATTGGCAGTAAAATTGGCCCTAAAGGAGTGGCGTCATTGGCTGGAGGGAGCTAAGGAGCCATTTTTAGTTTGGACGGATCATAAGAATCTGGAGTATCTACGTTCGGCTAAACGCTTAAATCCCAGGCAATCTCGTTGGTCTCTGTTTTTCACCCGTTTTGACTTTTGTCTGTCCTTCCGACCAGGATCCAAGAATGGTAAACCGGATGCCCTGTCTCGTCAGTTCCCAGATTCGGATCCTGCTCCTGCACCTAGCACCGTCCTGTCCCCACAGTGCCTCATAGGAGCTGCTAGATGGGATATTGAGACCATTGTCCGCACAGCCCTGTCTGGTGAGTCCGGCCCCAGCGCTTGCCCTCCTAACTGTCTTTTTGTACCACAATCTGTCCGCTCCCAGGTCCTGCAATGGGGTCACTCATCCAAACTGGCCTGTCACCCGGGTGTCAGACGTACCACTGCGTTAATCAAGCAACGCTTCTGGTGGCCTGCTATGGAGCGGAGTGTGCGTGAGTTTGTGGAAGCCTGTTCTGTATGTGCCCAGAATAAGCCATCAAACCAACCACCTGCTGGCTTTCTGCAACCCCTACCAGTACCCAGGAGACCCTGGTCCCACATTGCCCTGGACTTTGTCACTGGTTTGCCACCTTCTCACGGTAACACTACAATCCTCACTATCGTTGATCGCTTTTCCAAATCTGTGCACTTGGTCCCCTTACCCAAATTACCCTCTGCCAAGGAGACAGCGGACTTACTCGTGCAGCATGTCTTCAGGCTACACGGGCTCCCAGTGGATGTGGTCTCAGACAGAGGTCCCCAGTTCACCTCTAATTTTTGGCGTGCCTTTTGCAACCTTCTCGGTGCTAAGGTCAGTCTGTCCTCAGGCTTTCATCCCCAGTCAAATGGCCAGTCGGAGCGAGCCAACCAGCAGATGGAGACAGCGTTGCGGTGCCTGACGTCACAGGACCCTACAGCCTGGAGCCTTCAGCTGCCATGGGTGGAGTACTCCATGAACTCCTTGCCATCTGCGTCAACTGGTCTGTCACCGTTCCAGTGCTGCCTCGGCTACCAGCCTCCATTGTTCCCGACCCAGGAGGAGGAGGTTGGGGTTCCCTCAGCACAGACATTCATCCGACGCTGTCGCAGAACGTGGAGGCGGACCCGGGCTGCCATTCTTCGCTCGCAGACCAGAATGAGGAGTCAGGCAGACCGTCGCCGCATCAAGGCTCCCCACTACACCCAGGGGCAGCGGGTGTGGCTGTCCACGCGTGACCTTCCTCTGAAGGTGACTTCCCCAAAATTGAATCCACGCTTCATCGGCCCCTACACCATCTCCCAGGTGGTCAATCCCTCTGCGGTTCGCTTGAACCTCCCTCCTGCCCTCCGCCGCATCCACCCCACCTTCCATGTGTCCCGTGTCAAGCCCTTCCGGTGTTGCCGTCCGGGTTCCATCTCCGGCCCCAAACCCCCACCACCCCCCAGACTCGTTGATGGGTCTGAGGTTTACACAGTTCGCCGCCTGCTCGACGTCCGCCGTCGGGGTCGGGGCCACCAGTACCTGGTGGACTGGGAGGGCTACGGCCCCGAGGAGAGGAGCTGGGTCCCTGCCCGGAACATTGTTGACCCCTCGCTCATCAAAGACTTTCACCGTCAGCATCCTGCTCCTACCACGGTCAACGCCAGGAGGCGTTGGTAGAGGAGGGGGTACTGTCAGGATTCTCGCATGGACTGTTGTTTTTGTCTCCCCCTACCTGTTGGAGTGTGATAATTCTGGACTTTGTTTATGTTTGGAGCCATGTGTTGGTCATGTGTCCGGGGTGACACCCGTGTCCTTATTTGGGCGACTTCCTGCCGTTTTGTTTCTGCCCTCCATTTTCTCTGTCCACCTGTCCCTCATTTTGCATTGATTGGTGGAGTATTTAAACGCTGCCCTTTCTGCTCACTTTGTCAGATCGTCACGTTAGGTACTGTTTGCTACCCGACTGCCACGTGAGTGCGACTAGCGTGAAGCTCTTTAAAGAGAGACTATAGTTTCTGTTCTTCCCGGTTTTGAACCCTGCCTGTTTGGATTAAGCCTTCTGCCTATCAGTTTTTGGATCTCTTGCCTGTAGCTGTCCGTCAGTATCTGTCTGCCTGCCTGCCCGTTTACGAACCCTGCCTGTACCTGGAATCTGATTTGCCCGCTGGACTGTATGGAAATAAACCCTTTTTGATCTGCTATTGATTCCCGTTCTGTGTCGTGACGGGTATACTCTTTTGCATATATATATACTTTTTTTTTATCCCTCGGGATAAATACAGTGATGTTATTGCTGTGCTGGATTCAGTAGCCAGTGTATTTTATTTGAGGGCTCGAGACACTTAATGTTATTTTTCCTTAAATCCAGAGAGACAGTTAATGCATGATCTGATACCAGAGAGACAGTTAATACATGACAATGCATTTTTGAGCTTTGCCTGTGTTTTCTTTTACTTATTGATTTTATTGTATGAGTGTTTCTATGTGAAGCACTTTGAGTCTGCTTCATGCATGAAAATTCTATATAAATGAAGTTGCCTTGCCTTAAATAAAAATATATATTACAAGTAATCTGGTTTCTACATGGTGTGATTATATGTGACTTGATTTCGTCTATTTCCCATTATGGTTAATGCTTTGGGTACTTAGTCCACCATTGTTGATTTCCACCTGAAGAGCCAATCTCCAGAGCTTTGGCTCGCCAGGCAATGTCCTTTTTGGAGTTGTCTTTGTAATGAGGGGAACTTTGGTAATACAATTCGACATATTTTTCCACCTCGACGACTAGTCTCTCATCGTCCATTCTCGTAATTGTTTCTCACAAACGAAAGAGGGCAACATCCAGTGGTGAGGAGTAGATATGGAGGTGCCTACGGGACCCGGGATGTACAAACCAGCTTTTAAAAAGCGCTTTTTCAGGGGCGGCGACGCTAGGGAATAGAACATTGGCTTCGAAGACTAGTTGGGCGGCGCGGCGCGGAACGCTGCCGCGCGTTTATTCGGCGCCGGTGTGGGCTAGTACATCCGGAATAATGGGGGCAGACTTTTTGACGCGCCGAAGCCGGTGTGCTTAGGCCTTAACAGTTCTGCTACCGACGAATATGTTCTAACTAGCAGCTCTCGTGCAGGGTACGGCATTATATGGCCAGCCGGACATATCACATGATGTAGGATATACACTCTTAGAATAATCAGAGGCAATTAAATAGCAGTCTAGTGATCTAAATAAAGAAGAACCTGGATTCGGGGATTTAGCCTGTATCTGGGGGACGAGCCAGACGAACAGCAAAACAACCATGAAAACAATGGAGCCAGTTTCCTGCCATAATTCAAACCTGAAAAAAAAAGTTTCAAAGGCTTGTAAGTCTGGGTTTGAAAACTCAACACCTTGTAAAAAAGGTTTTGCAACACTGAAAAAAGAGATTATTACAAACATCTGCAAACATGATTTTGTGTTCTATTTTATCTTCTTCATCATTTTCACCAACACATTTTCAAAGTTCAAACAATTTCACCAGTGCATTTGCAGTTTCAAATCTGGCACTGTTTTAACAGTGTATTTCATTTTTTCACGGTTTTGAAACCTTGTAAATGGGATTCTGCAAACAGGTGTTCATACATTGAGAAATACGTTTTGAAAGGTTGAATATACGTATTTCTTCAGAACTGACTTTTCAGCACTGACTTTTTAGAGATTTGACCACACAGGCGCAAGCTTTGAGTCACGTGAATATTGGCAGTTTTCGGTCGCGCACTCGTTTTGAAACTCCTGACAGTCAAATCTGAAGAAAAAAAAAACGTTCCTGGGGGCGGGACCATTTAGCTCTAAACCTATTGGTTGCTCTCGGCTGACGTACATTCCAATCACATGTGCCGTTCACCGGGCTGTGCGTGATTGACAGTGCTCTGCCGATGAAAAGAATGTGATTGGAATGTAAGTCAGTACATTCCAAGGGGTCAGACAACTATCATGCCGTCGCAGTCCACCACCCAGACTCCCCCATCCGCCAACACCCGCATTGGGATAAGGGAGGGACGAAGGATGTACACGTGCCGTTCACCGGGCTGTGCGTGATTGACAGCGCTCTGCCGATGACAAGAATGTGATTGGAATGTACGTCAGCCGAGAGCAACCAATAGGTTTAAAGCTAAATGGTCCCGCCCCCAGGAACGTTTTTGTTTTCTTCAGACTTGACTGTCAGAAGTTTCAGAACATATGCGCGACAGAACACTGCCAATATTCACGTGACTCAAAGCTTGCGCCTGTGTGGTCAAATCTCTGAAAAGTCAATGCTGAAAAGTCAGTTCTGAAAAAATACGTTGCAATGGCGTAAACGTACACCTTTACATGTTATTAAAACTAAATATACAACCTTTCAAAACTTATTTCTCAATGTATGAACACCTGTTTTCAGAATCCCATTTACAAGGTTTCAAAACCGGGAAACAATGAAATACACTGTTAGAAAGGTGGCAGATTTGAAACTCTGCAAATGCGCTGGTGAAATTGTTTGGACTTTGAAAATGCGTTGGTGAAAATGATGAAGATAAAATATAACACAAAATCATGTTTACAGATGCTTGATTTTTGTTTGAATTTTTTTCAGGTTATAATCTCTTTTTTCAGTGTTGCAAAACCTTTTTTACAAGGTGTTGAGCTTTCAAACCCAGACTTACAAGCCTTTGAAACTTTTTTTTTCAGGTTTGAATTATGGCAGGAAACTGGCTCCATAGAAAACAAACGTGTTTGGTAGCGAGTGCGTGAACACCCCAGCAAGCAAGCAAGCTAGAAACATACAGGGCTCCCAACAAACGGTTGAGCAAAGACATTTTTCAGAGACTATCAACATCAACGAGCAACAATACTAAGGGGGCAAAGTTCACCCAAGGGTACTTACAGTTTCAAGAGCAACACGGCCATGGCAGGTCGGAATCCGATTTGCAGTCTTTTCTTTCTTTCAGTTCACGCTATTCCTGAGAAGGTCGCCCAAGGTTTACCCGTGTCTGGCCTCTCTGTCGGTCAGTCTCCCTTTTCTCTTCTTCTGTTTCTCCGACATTGGGTTTCTCTGTCTCTTTTTAGTCGGCTGATCCATGATGAATGTAACAATCACTTCGCTACTTGTGCTTATATCATGGTTTATATCGAGCCGGTTCCGTGTTTGTGGGTCTGTAGTGCCGTAAAGCAATTCGGTGCAGAGACTCCCGCGAGAGTGGGCGGCGGGTCGCCGGCAGGAACTTGCATGTTCCCTTTTTCCCCCAAGATGCGCTAGGAGGAGCCGAAACAGCGACCAATCGACCCATAAAGTGTAAAAGAACCATCACAATGACTCTTAACCTGTTATATTAAGGTCAATTAAGCAAAAAAAGTTGCATAGTTCTTCTCCTCCTCCTCCTTAGTGTCTCTCCTCTTCCTCCTCCTCCCTAGTGTCTCTCCTCCTCCTCCTCCTCTCTCTCCTCCTCCTCCCCCTCCTCTCTCCTCCTCCTCTCCCCCCCTCCTCCTCTCCTCCCCCTCCTCCTCCTCCTCTCTCCTCCTCCTCCCTCTCCTCTCTCTCCTCCTCCTCCTCCTCTGAGCTGGGACATGGGTTCTGCCGTTCTCCTCCAGATCTCGTCCCAGCGGACCGCGATGAACCGAGGTGACGTCTGACCTGAGCTGAAACATGTCCAGACAGAGCTGTCCCCCCACGGTATACCACAAAGACACACACGCACACACACACACACACACACACGGATCCTCCTGCGGCGACAGTTAGAACGAGACGAACGAAATGCCTGGTTGTGTGTATCAATGCCTGGTTGTGTGTATCGATGCCTGGTTGTGTGTATCAATGACTGGTTGTGTGTATCCATGCCTGGTTGTGTGTATCAATGCCTGGTTGTGTGTGTCATAAGATTTCAGATAGGTCACCCCACTTCTACCTCATAGAATCTTTGTGACCCTAACCCTAACTTGAATCTTTGTGACCCTGACCCTAACTTGTCAGGGTCAGCCTCACCCTACCTTGACCTCTTTCAGGGCTTTTAGCAGACACATTTATCTTAAGCGACTCAAAACAGTTAATTCACCCATTCACCCATTCACCCATTCACACGCCCCCTCAGGGCGACAGACAGCTCGTCAGGAGCAGTCAGGGTGAGGCGTCTCGCTCAGGGACACCTCCACACTCAGCTAGGAGGAGCCGGGGATCGAACCGGCGCCCGCAGGTTACCAGCCGACCCGCAAGACCTCCTGAGCGAAGCCTCATAGGTCAGCCTGCGTCAGAGGTCACCCTCCGTCCCATCATGATCCATTCATCGTCTCTGATCACCGGTGGTCTACCCGGTGGACCTGGTTTGTCCCGGATTATCTAGTGGCATTCCCGGTAGTCTCCCATCTGTTACCAGGGAGAATCCCACTTTCCCATCGTTGCCATGGCAACAGCCACATGACTTCCTAACGGGTGTTAGGAAGTCATGTGGCTGGGAAGGGTGTTCCCCCCCTCCCCCCCCCACACACACAGATAGACACAGACGCACTGTGTGTATGTGTGTGTCTCTCTGTCTGTCTGTGTGGTGTGTGTGTGTGTGTGTGCGTGTCTGTTGTTCCTCCAGACCTTGGCGGGCCAGAAGAGAGGAGATGGAACGAGAGGTGAGAGTGGATATGAGAGAGAGAGAGAGAATCAGACAGAGACAGAGAGAGAGAGAGAGAGAGAGAGAGAGAGAGAGAGAGAGAGAGAGAGAGAGAGAGAGAGAGAGAGAGAGAGAGAGAGACAGAGAGAGACGGAGAGAGAGAGAGAGAGAGAGAGAGAGAGAGAGAGAGAGAGAGAGAAAGACAGAGAGAGAGAGAGAGAGCAGGAGGAGGATCAGGTAGGAGAGGAGGTGTTGAGAGGCATATTGAGTGGAGGGAGGAGGCGAGATGGGGAGAAGAAGATAGAGTAGACACACACACAATTACACAAGCACGCACACACATTCATAAACAGACACATACACACACATACATAAACAGACACACACACACATACATTAACAGACGTACACACACACAATTATGTGTTGTTGACGCGTGTGCACGTCCAACACCAAAAAGTGTGTGCCTACCTGCGTTCGCCTTTGTGTGTGCGTGTGTGCGCGTGCATGCGCTTGTCTACGCGATACGCGCGCCTTTCGCCCGCCGCGTCGCCGCGCGCCCAACACACACCTTGTCTCCGCAGCCGCCGCTTCTTCCGCCCGAAGATGCGCACCTTGGAGAAGATTTCCGCCAGGCTGCCGCTGCCGCCGCCCCCGCCGCTCCCGCCGCACAGCGCGCCGCTCTTCCTGGCGGCCGGACTCTTCCGCCGCCGGTTGGGCGCAGGGCGGTGCGCGTTCTGCTCGCGCGCCTGCCGCTTCTGTCGGATCAGCCCGCTGGCGATCGCCGCCGCCATGTCTCAACTCCACCACCTCCACCTCCGCCGGCACCACCCGCCGCCCCCACCCAGAGAGACCCCTTCAATTAGAGTCCGTGGTCTGGGTCCACGCGCCAAAAACAGTCCACCGTTACCACGGCTCAGACTGCCGCTCCTCCTCGCGCTGTGATGACGTGTCGCCGTTACATGACGCGTGTTACCTGTCCGCCCCGCGCGCCTCAAATGTCACCGCGCGCGTCTTCCCGTGGGCCCTGTGTCCGTTCGCGTCGCCATGGCGCGACTTAGCGCACGAGACGAAGCCGGTTGCGGAGAAACGATCGGAACGGAAACGTGCCGGCGCGCGGAAGACGCAGTTCCCCATCGGCACCATCGGTAGAGATAAGAGGCGCGCGGACAGAACAGCGGAGAGGAGTCTGGACACACGCACTCGCACTCGTTCTCAACAGTGTTTCCCTTCCTTTTGGTTTCTATCGTATGGCTTTCCGAACTTAATCAGGGGGAAAAAAACAATGAAAGAGTCCCGTCTGCAGTCCTCCAGAGTACCGCTAAAGGGACGTGGACCCCTGGAGTCTGGTCTGGATGTGTGTGTGTGTGTGTGTGTGTGTGTGTGTGTGTGTGTGTGTGTGTGTGTGTGTGTGTGTGTGTGTGTGTGTGTGTGTGTGTGTGTGTGTGTGTGTGTGTGTGTGTGGCTTACTTTTCTATCCAGGTCATCCAAAATCAAGGAACTAGTAAGGGTAAATTCCACATCCATATAATAAAGACACACACCCACACACACACACACACACACACACACACACACACACACACACACACACACACACACACACACACTATTTTTTTAAATTTATTAATCTTTTCTTTGTTTTAGGGTGCGCAGGTTCCAAATTAAAATAAAAAAAAATCATTTAACCGAGCGTTTGAAGCTCCACCTAATATGAGCCACGTTACGCTCAGGTCTGTATATTGTGAGGGCGAGGAGTGCCCCCCTGTGGCTGATAGAGAGAACTGTACCCTAGCCTCGTTCGGTCATTACTGTTTGTTCTATTCTACATTATTACAGTTTTTCTCAGTCGCTTTTGTACATTTCTCAGATCAGAATTGAAATTCCCTAAACTACCTGTTCAATCTTCACCTCATTTTGTCACTTGTGCACATCAAAAAAGCAGTTTCTCATTTCTTTAAACAAGTTGCAAATGCTTTGGTACATTCATGCAAATGTTTATGTAAAATTCTCTGCTCTTTCCTACATTATCAATGTCATGTTGATCAAAATGTATTGTAATGGGTTTCTATTGTATAGTCTCACCTCTGCAACATTTAGGTAGGCCCATTAGTTCATTGCTTAAGTCTTTTCATGCAAAATTGTTGAACAAGTTGTCATAATATGTCAAGCAAATTTCTATACATTTCTGTTGGACTTTTGTTTTCTAAATCTGTCTTGAATTGGTAAATTACTACCAGGTGAATCTTGACTTTCTCTAAAGAAGTTAAATGTCTGCAGTGTTCGATCAACCAACGATCAACCAGTTTACGGAAATAGCTCAAAGGTGCATCTCATGAACCATAAACTGGCAAGTATATATAAAGCTGGAGCACAACACAATGTTACATTGTCTGCTAATGGAAGGACAAGGAATTTGACAGGGTGAACAGCCAGAGAGAAGAAGAAGAGGAAGAGGAGTGAGGCTGCTTGAGAATGAGAATTTGTGAGCCAACAGACAGGAGCGCCAGGAGGTGTATGAGGACTGCACTGTAATTCCTACCGCAATGCATGCACAGTTTACCCTAAGGAGATTGTCCTATGTTCACATTTCTAGCAATGACATGGTATGTCAACAAATTACAGAACAAACAGTCAAAGTATAAATGTAAATGTTGTCCAGTCTCTTGCAATCAATCTCCCACATACACTAAGGTGTAACTTACAATTTACAATAATTGTCTTCAAAACTTTAGCCATAGTTTACATCAGAACATCCCTCCAGAGTACATTGTTATATTGACAACATGACTAAGCAATTTGACTGTCTTATCCGTACACAATGACACAAGGACTTGTCATTCTGATGGCACTGACACTGTTCATTGACACAGATATTTACTTTTGAGAAACAAACTAAGGATTTTGAGCAAGAGACGGGCTTTTGCAGGAAATCCATTGTGTTTTGCTATTTGTACGAATTGTTTTGAGAAATGCACTTACTGTTTTGCAAATTTCAATTCTGATCTGAGAAATGTACCAAAGCGACTGAGAAAAACTGTAATGGAGAGAATATCGTAAGAGAGACAGAGAGACAGTAGCGGAGGGTGATGGTTCGGCAGTGCCCGATAGCGGGGGGTGACGGTAATAACCAAACCGTGATCCCTATTCAAAATAATCTATAATCCAATTTATTGTAACCTTTCTAAACGATCATAATTCAATGTTGAGCTGTCCATATATAGCTTGTCCTTACATAGCTTTGGCTTTACCGACTGACACTCAAAGTGGGCGTCGAACAGTACTGTCGCTGAGTAACGCGTGGGCTTCCCCCGGGCTGAGTCCTAGGACACCATCAAACAAGCAAACAAACAGCGGATAATACAGCCGACAGACTGACAGACAGACAGAAAGCCCTCTGGAGGAGGCAGACAGACAGATCGACCGACTGACGGACCGCCAGACAGACATACCGCCAGACGGACAGCCAGAGACAGAGAGACAGCCAGCCCTCTGGAGGAGACAGACAGACAGACAGACAGACAGACAGACAGACAGACAGACAGACAGACAGACAGACAGACAGACGGACAGAAAGACAGACAGAGTTATCGAGTCTCTCAGTCCTTAATGTTGACTTTAGGGTCTGTACACCGAGGGGTCGGTAAGAGTTCGGTAAGAGGTCGGTAAGAGGTCGGTAAGAGGTCGGTAAGGGGTCGGTAAGAGGTCGGTAAGGGGTCGGTAAGAGGTCGGTAAGAGGTCGGTAAGAGGGTTAGGGTTCATAATGTCCACTCAGTGAGGGGTTAAGGAGGTAGGAGGTTAGGGATGTGATGTGATGATGTTTTACAGGGGCTGTACAACGAGGGGTCATCTTCAGCACAGTAGAGCACGGCTCTGCCCACATGGGAGGGAGGGGGGGGGGGGGGGGGCCACCATGCTCTGATTGGCTAAGCATGGTGCTGCGCTCCCGCCTCTTGGATACCTGGATGTGTACTCGGTGCAGGTCCCTTGCGGCTATGTGTGGGCACCACAACCTGGTTTGTGGCTCGGTGCTGACCTCTTGTGGCTATGTGTGGGACTTACACTTGGTTTTGTGGCCTTCTGGGTTACCCTTACACCTGGCCGGCTGTTATCTCCAGAATTCATGCATGATTGAAAGAGTCGGACGCCTCCCTAGTCATCAAGCACACATTTGGCCTGCTAGTATGAATGTGTGAATGAATATCACACTATCTTAAATTCATTTTCAGCCTGTTTTACGTCCGTCAGGTTGGGCTGGTAACACCATCCCCACTTCAAAATATCAACAAAAAAAAACACATCAAAAATAAAATCCACGCTTGGAAATCAATAGCATATATTTCTTTCAAACGGCGTTTGAGATACGGCCCCCTATCACCTTTCGTCACTTTGAATCGTTTTAATAACAGGCGTCCAAACGTTTTCCCGGTTTAAAATCCACTCCCCTAGGAGTGGATATTGATTTAATACCCCCTCCTAGGTTCAGAGGGGGTAGCCACTGTCCCCTAGGAACACACTCGGCCCAAATCCACCTGCCCACCTCCTCACCCACCGCGGAATGGGCCCAGACAAAGCTATCACGGGCGCTGCCAGGCCACTACGCCACCAGGTCGAGCCCCCTGTGGTCCACCACCACCTGCGCATCGATGGCCGCGTAACCTTTCCTGGAGATGAAGGCCTGGTCGAGCACGGATGGATTGGATATCGGGACCAGTGTCCCGTCCACCAGGCCTAGGATCCAGATCGGAATTCCGGCGATCTCATGGAAGTCCTGGTGCACCTCCTGGACCTCCTGACGAGGGGCAGGTTTTCTGATAAAATCCCTGGCGTGGGGCAAAAGCAAGGGCGTCAGTTTGCTTTTAGAAGTGGTGGGGACAATAACCATAAGCTTGAGTTTGGTTTGAAAAGTGCTGGGTACCCTTACGTAAGCTATTCATCCATTCAACGCTGCATTACAATATTCTCTACAGTGTATTGTCAGGTGTTGAAAATCCTATTCGAACAATAAAAGTTGAAAACCACAGTTTGTGTTTTGGCTTGTTTTGCAAAACGGCGTTGGAAACACCAGGGTATTGGCTCGGGATATGTAATACTAATACACACAAGACAAAGAACAGTGTTGGCAATTTAACACTTATCTTGACATCAACAAAGTTTACCAGACAAACAATGCCAGACTGTAAAGGGGGTACGAAATGAAACAAGGTACTGAGCATCAGCCTTTTGAAGACGAGAAATGGCTGCTGGTAGCATATGTTATGCTGCATTAAAAAATAAATAAAAAGAAAAGCGCCCAGAGGAGGACCAATGTAGACTTCACTCGTTACAACATCATAAGCAAATTGCCCGCAAATAAAATCCCCTACAATATAGGATAATCACACAGGTTATGCGAGAACATATTTATGTCAGGATAGGCCTACCAGGCTCCAATTTGTCACATATCTCAATCAGACAAACCAACTATAACCACATTGGCATAGCAATCGCACCGTGTGTAGCTGCTACTAGCTGCAATCTATATATACAATGCATACTAGCTGGAGCACCAACCAGAATCAGATCACAATCGCTTAGGACCGTGGGTAACCTTTGGCCAGGTCATCACGAGCAAACAGAACCAGCAGCAAAGTTTACGTAAACCAATTTCTTACCTTATGTGGCCCTCCACATGCAGGCTAGATGATGTATCCTTATCGTTATCCAGTGTCACAAACATGCTTTTTACAGGAAGCAAAAGGACCGGCTATTTTCTGAATAAAAATGTCAATTTTGGCTGTCTGTCTTGAAACTTCTCCAGTGCGTTCACACCAAACGCGACGTGGCGACAAGATCCCATACAAAGTGAACGTATAGACGTGTATCGGGCAAATTTTTTTGATTTGTTTTGATTTGTCGCGCCACACTTTCGCCGTCCACAGGCAAGCGCGTTCACGAGGATTTGTGTTGCGTGACAAATTCGCTCGAGTTGAAATATTTCAACTTTGACACGAATTTCGCGTGATGACAGCCAATCAGCGTTCAACAGCGTGGCGACTGAGTGACATGTTTAACGTAACAGCCAATCAGCGTTCGACCGTCAAACTCAGTGCAGTGCAGTCCGGGGTGAACTGCAGCACGGAGGAGAAAGTGATTGTTGCCGTTTGCGTAGCTCTATATATAATAGTATATAATATAATATAATAGTATACATAATATCACGGCCAAAAGCTCTGTGCGCCTCCGGATGGCCGTAGCGCAGGATTGAGCTTCTCGGGGTTTGTTTACCGGCGTTGCTATGGGTTCCGGTCTTGTGTGTTCCAACGGTTTATTAGGTAGGCCTATCTAATAAATGATGTCTTCGTGCGCGCCTATCGCATGATTTTAGACTCGACGATTTCGGTTGAGTAATTTTTTCAGTCGCAATTTGTATGCACATTTTTATAAGTGGTGGGGACAAAATTTCCCCCCCGTAATCGACGCCTATGATTAAAAGTAATATTAAATAATAAAAATAATAAAAAAACATAACGGATAACACAAAAAAAAACATACAATGCGATGTATATTCTCGAGGACCCCCCGGCCCGTGGGAAGTATGCATTGCTAAAGGGGTTCCTGATGGAGACTTTCTGTTTGTCGGAGGCTGAACGGGGCAAGCAGCTTCTGGCATTGAATGGCCACGGGGACTCCAAACCATCGGAGCTCATGGATCATATGCTGAACCTCCTGGTGAATAATTGGCCTTGTTTTTTATTTCGGGCTTTATTTATGCAGCAGCTGCCAGTGCGTGTCAGGGCAGCTCTAGCCAACAGCGACACCACAGACTTTCGGGCTCTGGCTAGGGAGGCGGATCGTTTTTGCGCCACCGGGCGCGAGCGCTGCACGGCCGTATTGGCTCACACCACTGTCGACCTGGAGATGACGGACACCATCGTTGTGGCCGCGGCGACACGACGACAGCCACAGCAGTCTGCAGGCCTATGTTATTTCCACGCCCTGTATGGACCCAAAGCTAGGAGGTGCCGCCCCCCGTGCAGTATCGTGATATAGGGAAATGCATGGGCCGGCACTCGCTAGCTGCCATGAGTGTCGGCCGTTCTGGGGGTCTGTTGTTCATCACAGACACAGGCTCTGGGAGACAGTTCCTGTGTGACACGGGGGCCCAGGTGAGCGTCCTGCCCGCGTCACGCATTGACAGAATAGGGGGCGGCCACGGCCCCGCCCTGGAGGCCGCCAACGGCAGCCCCATCCGCACCTTTGGGACTAGGACTGTTTCTTTATGTTTTGGGGGTCAGCGTTTTGGCTGGGATTTTGTCACCGCGGAGGTGTCCACACCCCTCCTCGGCGCCGATTTCCTCTGCGCCAATGGCCTATTGGTGGATGTGATGAACCGGCGCTTGATAAGTGCTGAGACTTTTAGCTCCCTGGCATGTGAGTTCAATGGCTCGGGCACGACGAAGCTGTCGGGCGCACTATCACCCTCCGATATGTTTTCCCCCCTCCTTGCGGAATTCCCGGAGCTCACGGAGCCCACGTTCTCAGCTGCCGCCACCAAGCATGGAGTGGAGCATCACATCGCGACCACTGGCCCGCCGGTCTACGCCAGGGCCCGGCGCATCGACTCTACTAAGCTCGCCGTTGCTAGGTCTGAGTTTGACACCCTGGAACGTCTTGGAATTGTCCGGCGGTCGGACAGCCCCTGGGCTTCCCCGCTCCACATCGTCTCGAAGCCTGGCGGTGGGTGGCGTCCATGTGGGGATTACCGCCGGCTCAATGACATTACGGTACCCGACCGCTACCCGATTCCCCACATCCAGGACTTTTCTGCCCGCCTGGCCGGTGCGGTAGTTTTCTCGAAGGTGGACCTCGTTCGGGGCTATCACAAGGTGCCCGTCCAGCCGCAGGACGTCCCGAAGACGGCGGTGATCACTCCGTTTGGACTATTCGAGTTTTTACGGATGCCGTTCGGCCTGAGGAACGCAGCCCAGGCCTTTCGGCGCCTGATGGACACCATGCTGCGGGACCTGCCATTCCTGTTTGTTTACCTGGATGACAATCTGATCGCCAGCGCCTCCACGGCAGAGCACATGAAGCATCTGCGAACACTCTTCGAGCGGCTCAGCCAGCATGGCCTGATTGTCAATCCGGCCAAGTGCCAATTCGGCCGGATCGCCATTGACTTCCTGGGCCACCGCATCACCAAGGAGGGAGCTGTTCCCCTGCCCTCGAAGGTGTCTGCAGTGGCGGACTTCCAGCGTCCTCTCACAGTTCGAGCCCTGCAGGAGTTTTTGGGGATGGTGAACTTTTATCACCGTTTTGTTCCCCGTGCGGCCCGGCTCCTGAGGTATGAGGCACTCAAGGGTAAGACCGCGAAGCATATCATTGACTGGACTGCTGAGAGAGAGGTGGCCTTTGGGGACACTAAACGGGCATTGGCCGAGGCGACTATGCTGGCGCACCCTTTGCCTGCGGCGCTGATTGCCCTGACCACCAACGCTTCGGACTATGCTGTTGGTGCCGTGCAAGAGCAGTTGGTGAACCGCGTCTGGCAGCCGCTGGCATTCTTCAGCCGGCAGCTCCGCCCCTGCGAACGAAAATATAGCACCTTTGATCGAGAGCTCCTCGGCCTTAACCTCGCCATTAGGCATTTCCGTTTTCGTGGACCACAAGCCATTGACGTTCGCGATGGCGAAGGTTTCGAAGCCGTGGTCTGCCCGTCAGCAGCGCCAGCGGGCCTACATCTCGGAGTTCACAACGGACATCCACCATGTGGCGGGTAAGGACAATCACGTGGCTGATTGCCTCTCCCGGGCCATCGCAGGAGCTGTCCACCTGGGAATCGACTATACCAGCATGGCAGGTGATCAGGCCTCCGACCCGGAGGTCCGGGCTCTGAGGTCAGCTGTCACGGGACTCCGTTTGGAGGACATCAAGTACGACAACGTCAGTGCCACGCTCCTGTGTGACGCCTCCACTGGACAGCCAAGGCCGGTCGTGGTTCGGTTGTTGGAGGCGTTGTTGGAGGTTTTCGATGCCGTGCACGGCCTTGCCCATCCTGGGTGGAGGACATTGCAGCAGCTGGTGGCCGGGAAGTTTGTCTGGCATGGCCTTAAGAAGGACATTCGGGACTGGGCTTGGGCCTGCGTGGTTTGCCAGCGAGCCAAGGTGCATCGGCATGTGACTGCTCTGCAGGCGCATTTTTCAGTGCCGGAGCGGCGGTTCGACCACGTGCATGTGGACCTGGTGGGGCCCCTGCTGCCCTCTCAAGGGTTCAGCTACCTCCTGACAATGGTGGACAGGACCACCCGCTGGCCGGAGGCTGTCCCGCTGGCATCCACTACGAACTCTGACGTGGCCCGGGCGTTCATAGGCACCTGGGTCACCCGGTTTCGGCCACCCTTCTGATGTCTCCTCTGACAGGGGACCTCAGTTCACTTCCGAGATGTGGAATGCGGTCGCCGGGGGCCTGGGTGTGCTCCATCGAACAACCGCTTATCACCCACAGGCTAATGGGTTGTGTGAGCGGTTTCATCGCTCCTGGAAAGCTGCACTCCGGGCCAGCCTTACGGATGACGGTTGGGTCGATCCCCTGGGTCATGTTGGGCCTCCGGACTGCCCCTAAGGAGGACCTGTGGGCTTCGTCAGCCAAGCTAGCTTACGGGCAGCCACTACGGGTTCCTGGGGATTTCATCCCCACCGCCACAGCTCCCTGGTCGGCGGCCCAGGAGTGGCCTCGCTCCAGGACAGGGTCCGGGGTTTCGCGCCGTTGCCCACCTCGCAGCACGGCCTCCCAAAGGCTTGTGTGCCGCCCAGCCTGCGGACGGCGGAGTATGTGTTCATCCGCCATGATGCCCATCGAGGCCCTTTCCGACCTCCCTACGACGGTCCGTTTTGCGTCCTGGAGGCCGGTGACAAGGCCTTCCTAGTAGACATTGGGGGCAGGCCTGACTACATTTCGGTTGATCGCCTCAAGCCAGCCCACCTGGATCTGGACCAGCCCGTGGGGTTGGCTCTGCCCCCGCGGCGGGGTCGTCCTTCAGTTTCCAAGCCACACCGCCTCATGACTCCTGCGCTGCCTGCTGTGGCCCCCTCGGCCCCCACACCGGTTCCGCTGCGTCGTTTCGGGCGGGTGCTCAGGGCTCCTCCCCGTTGGCCTTGACTGTTCGGGAGAGTGAATTTTGGGGGGGCGTCTGTAGCGGTATCGTAATTCACTATGTGTATGATGTATGGTGCGTGCCCCCTTTAAGGGAAGGGGGCGTGAGACCCACCTGGGTGGTGTGACGCATGACTTAAGGAACGCACCTCTGGCTGTGCGTGGTTCTGTGTTTGGGGAAATAAATCCTAACTGCGGGGACTTTCTACACCGTCCGGTTGTGTGATTACTACCGCTGCTTTGAATGACTGTTGATGCACGCGGTGCCGACACTGAGCCCGTCTGCACAACGTCTGCAGCAGCTGACAGAGTTTTCGGTTGGACTAGACGGATACTGAGTTGAAGGAGTTTATTTAACCCAAAGACAGTGAAGGTACAACCCTTTTATGTAGGCCTACAGTCCAGTGTTAAGATATGACCAAAATACGAGCTGTGGTCGCTCACACTAAAGTTCGCTGTGGGCGTGCATGAACCATGAACCAAACTGTCGGCGGCTTTTTATAGATTTTATCAATTCGTTGTTGCAGCCCTATGTGGAACATCCGATTATTTTCTCAAAATATAAGGGGAGTTGAGCTTTGGAGAAGTACAATTTTTTCGCCTTCTTAACTTCATGCAAGGATGTCAGGAATGATACTAACATCTGTATGAGAACTTGTAGTTTAATTTGATACTGGTCGCCACCCAAGCCTTAGAATTGATCTCAGCATAGAGGATAGAGCAGGTTAATCTCAATAGCGGAGTAACCGCGACAATTGCGTTCATTTTAGTTGTAACGCTAACAACTTAATTTGTTCGCGGATCACTATATGGATATCTGGCGGAGTAGGACCACAATTTCGGGAAGATGAAATAGCCTAGGGCACTTTTACATGACAGCCTACCTGCCTTACTAGTACTACTACTAGTGCCAACTTGCAAAAACTAGCCTTCTGACAGAGACACTGAGGCAACGTTTACACGATGACGGTCTGAACAGAAGACGCAGAAGTGGCGTTGCGTCTTCACTTTTTATTCTGCGTTTAGACGAGCGTTTTCGGGAGGAAATACGGTGACTGCGTGCATACGGTGACGCAAAAGTGTGTGGAATTCGATTGGGTATGCATGCCAGGCTCCTAGGTGGTGCTGTGATAGACTATCACACAACACCGCCATGTCTGAGCGCATGCGTAGAATCTTCCTTCTCTTATCCGTGCCGCAAAAACCAAAAAGATCCTTCTCTGTTCAGTAATACTATCTGTAAATATCCTGTACATTTCGTGGAAATACTCCTGTATGCTTGTTAGAGCTGCCAGAGCAGCTTGAAGGTCCGACGCATGGAAATAATCTGACATGTTTGTTTATTTCCTTGTACTGGCACATGTATGTGACGTAAACGCGTACGCGACGTGAGCAGATCTGAGCAGTGTTTTGCGTCTTGACAGTTTAGACGGAAACGCTACGGCGGAGGGTATTAAACTTTTCCACCCTGGAGGGTGGTTTCAGATTTATGCGTTTTCATGCCCCAAGAACGCCGGCACCGTCTAAACGAAAGGCACTTCCGATAAAATATTTTGTCGTTTTCACCCGCAAGCGTCCTCGTGTAAACTGGGCCTGAGACAGAATAAACATGAAACGGATTTGACCATGTCATGTGGCCAAGTAGTTACTACAGAGTATAGAGATTCAATATAACGATGTATGCTGTCCCTTTGCAATTTCAAAAGGTTTCCCAGATAGGTTAGCTGTATAGCTAGCTGGTAGGCTATAAAAAATAAACCGAGTGGTAGACACTTTCACAGGTAAGTTAAAACGATGCTTGTTGAAAAGCTTTTGCTGGCAAACATAGGCCTATAGTTCAAAATGACATTACAAAACGAGATAACTGTTACAGTTTATTTAGCATTATCAACTTAATGGTTTTGGAAACATATGTCTGTGTCTGACTCTGTAGTAGTGTTGGCTCGGTCGTTCGCGAACCGGTTCGAATGAACGAGTCTTTAGGACGAACGAACCGAACCGGTTTGTTTCTCTCGTTCGTCTCGTTCACCATTCGATTCACCGGAAACTCGACTGAACGAGGTAGCACTAACTCCACTGAGTCTGACTGACTCAGCTGAGAACCGTGCAATAGCGTGCATTCCATGATGCGATTCACCGCTACCGGAAACTAAGGCTGATTCGCGAACGACTCCTCCCAGTTCATTCGAGTTTCCGGTGAATCGATTCACCGGAAACTCGACTGAGCTGGGAGGCGTCGTTCGCAAATCGTTTGTTCTTTCAGCCTGGTTTCCGGTAGCGGTAAATCGCATCATGGAATGCACGCCATTGCACGGTTCTCACCTGAGTCAGTCAGACTCAGTGGAGTTAGTGCTACCGGAAACTCGACTGAACGAACGAACGATTCGCGAACGACTCCTCTTGGCGAACTGAATCACGCGAACTGGGTCACGGAAACGAATCATTAAATCCACCACTACTCTGTAGTGATCTTACCGTGCGTTGTACCGTCTCTTAAAACAACAAGGGCATCTTGCAGGCAGGCAAAGGTGAAAGGTCACGTTGATAGCCTATGACGTCACCCAGCGGCAGCAGGGCACTGAGTGAACGAGACTACAAAGTACAAACTTTACATCTATATTATTACTATTAGACATTTTTATTCTCGGATAATTGATTCACATGTTAATGTTTAATTGTTCATGTGTAATTTTACAAAGCATTGAAAATTTAAATGTCCACTCAAAAGGGCACTTTGGTCCTTCAGAGGGAAAAGGGCAGGGGCTCGGGCACCCATAGCCCCCCCCCCCCTCTGCACGTGCCTGGTGCTTAAAATACGTAACAGTACTCCATTTGCAAATCAGCCTTAGCGATTTCCTGCTGAAGATGAAGACGATATAATTCTTTAGTCGTCAACTGAAATAGAGGAAAATATTGTTTGAACATTCAAGCGACATACTTGGCCAATAAAGTAAGTGAGTAGCCTAGGGATATGTCTTGCATGCTCATATTGCGACCCTGATGTACCCGCTGCTTCCTCGACCACAGTCTGTTAGGAGACAAGTGAGTTTGACAACACTGTTAGTTTAGTTTAATCTTCAATAATGACTTGGAACTGGCAAGAAAAAGCTAGGCCTACCTCAGTTCTTTCAGACCCATCCATGGCAATATTTTCATCGGTCTCCTGTCATACAAAGAGCAATTATAGGCCTATTGGCTGAGTAGTTTGAGATGCGCTTACAACAGAAATGATAAAAAAAAAGGCCTACCGGACTTACATAAACTGGAGGATGTTCATTCGTAGCCGGCTCCATTAAAAGCTATACTCTTGATCTGCAAAGTTGATTAATTCAGTCACGTTTTGTAATAGAGCCACATGTACAGGCATAAAACAAACATGGGGTTCTATGTCATATAGGCTTCGCCTTTTAAGGCTATCGCTATTGGGTTATCCCTAGGCGTGAGCCGTAGCACTGAAAAATTTGTAATCCCCGCCCACCAACAGCGTGGGCCTCAATTACGTCCGCGGGCCTCAACGACGTCCGCATTTCGCAGATATAGGCGGGCGCCGGTGGACGTTCTGCTCCCATTTTCTTCAGGACGATCCTGTAGAATACAGAAATAAATAGATATTATGGACTCAACGGTGAATGGCATCTGCAAGACATGTAACACGGGTTACATCTTGCCGTATGGCGGCCATGAGGTGTGCGAGGGCTGCCTTGGGCATGAACATATCGTCTTGGCGCTCTCGCCGCCCTGCCTGTGTCGGCATTATGCTGCGCTGCCCAGACAGCGCAGAGCCGACACTGCCGCCGCCATTGCTGAATGGGCCGACGACTTTACTGTCCCGCTCGACGATGCTCTCTCTCTCCTTGTGAGCTCGGAGTCAGACGACTCCGATCGCGACGAGGAGGGGGCGTCTCCCCCGGATTCCCCTCTCCGAATGCAGAGGCCCGGGGCAGCAGCATTGCCCATCTCTGCCGCCAGCTCACTTCCAGTGGTTGGAGCTTTGGTGGCAGAGCTACCGGGCATTATCGCCAGGGCAGCCGTAAACCTTGGCCTTGCGGTGCCCATGCCTCAGGACCCCCAACGCCCGGACCGGCTCCGTGTCACCTGGGGGCTCGAGGCCGCAACACACCCCGCCCGTCTCGACCCGATCTGGCCGATGTTTCCCGCCATCAGCCCCTACTTCAGTGGGGCTGCGGCGGAGCCCGGGAGGCTCGGTGCCCCGGTGAAAACATTTATCCAGGTCACTAAGACGGAGGGTCTGACAGACCGGGGTTACAGGGCGGTACCGCCGCTGGATCCCGCTCTGTGTGCTGTGTCTTTGGAGTGAAGCCGGGGCTCAGCGACCGCTGTCCCACTCCCAAAGACCAGGGGTCTCATTTATAAAACTGTGCGTGGGATCGTTACTAAAAGTGTACCCACGCACAAAAGCCAAGTTTTGCGTGCGCCAAAAAGTATTCGGACTTACAAAACCCTGCGTACGCACACCGTACGCAATCTTTGCTTTAAGTGTGCACAACTGTATCAGCTTCAAGTTCCGCCCTGTACACGCCCCTTTTTAACCATAAATGGTCAATGCAAATGACCTCATGAATGCGATCTGCATATAAAACAGACTCAGATGCAAGTATTATGTCTTGTCGGAAACAATGGGAGGACTGAGAAAAGCAAAAAAGCGAAATTTCACGGAGTTTGAAGTGGAGACACTTGTGGGTGAGGTAGAGGCCCGAAAAGTAGTTTTGTTTGGCGGTCACGGGATTGGGATCGCCAACAGCAAAAAGCAGAGTGAGTGGCAACATGTTGCTGCAGCAGTGAACTCTGTCAGTAGCACGGAGCGCACAGTCCCAGAATTAAAAAAGAAGTGGTCTGACATAAAGGTACAGATTTTTATGGACCATTAAATCGTTATGGTCCATAAAGACCCTCTCCCTCCGAATCCTGCCATTTGCATGGTCCGCCAGAAGTGCAATATGGTGCAGCATTACCACGGCGCTCATCTCTGTATTTATAGGGTTACGGTAATAACACTGACCGAGAACACCTTGAATAATCAGTTTGTAATCACCCATGTAAATTGTTCTTGAATGTAACCCCTTTTTAATGCCTGATTTGTCGTGAAAAGAGTAACGGACAACGATTGTGATGAGGAGTGTGGCTTGGTTTTCCACACTTGGGATTTACTTGACATTTGATTATGTGTTTACAGTGTCTCATTAAAATATTATGTTATTGACCCATGTTGAACAGATGCTTTATTCCATGCAGTCGCGGTGGACAGTATGGAGTGACGGAATTAATTATAGAGAATTTCTTTTTATTTCTATTCTAAGGAGATGTTTCTGGAGTTATAACTGAGAAATAACGCAGTTGACTTAAATTATTCTGATTACATCGATTTAACGCATGATACGGGTTGAAATTAAATTTATGAAGGGCGATGATAAAACATAATCGTTCTTCTCACTCTACAATTCTTCTGTCTGACTTCAGTTCACCACCACACCATCTGTGTCGCCAATTCTCCTTTTCCTCCAAACCATGCGTACGCATGGGTCAGAGTTTGCTTAGGGCTGCGCACATTCTCCCGTCAAGTTGGATTTTTATAGATCGCAACCTTGGCGTGGAAAGTCACGTACGCCAATTTCAGCCCCGTGTTGTGCGTATGCAACGGTTATAACTGAGACCCCAGCTGACGGCCAAGCTTACAGACGGAGCGCATCGGTTTATGATGCAGCAAGAGGCTGTTATGAATAACATCGCCCTGCTGGCGCATAACATCTCCACCATGGCGGCTGTCCCTCATCGTCTGGCCAAACAGGCAGTCGACGTGGCGAAAACCGCCGGTGTCATCCTCTGCCTCTGTTCCACCGGCGCGGTGGCAGCGGTCCGGACAGCGGCATGGCAGCACCTCATACAGAGGAACCTGTGGCTGCAGCAGACCCCGAGCATCCCTGAGCTGATGAGGCGGCAGTTACTGGAGTGCCCCATCAGCCCGGACGTGTTGTTCGGGCCCCGTCTGTCATCTATGGTGGATGACATGCAGGCCGCTTCCGAGGAGGCAGAGAATTCGGAGACATGTCTCCCGCCCTCTGCCTCCACCCGGGCGGCAGCGCTCCGCTCAAAGCCCCCGTCAACGCCATAGGCCCCCGGCGGCCACTGACGTGGCGCCGCCGGCAGCTCCTCCTCCTGGCCCCCGGGCTTACCAGCCCCGCATGCCTCCATCGCAGGCTGCGGCGAGCAGCCAGTGGAGGCCCCGGGCGGCTGGCTCATGGGGCTATGTCCCGCCCCACAAGCGCCGGTGAAGGCAATTACGGGGCGAGGGAGAAGTGTGTGACAGAGAGAAACACCTCTTTGCTAAGGACGGCTGTTTTTTCCCCACACAGTTAACGCCGGAGCCTACCGGCCCGACCATAACTGTTTCACACGCATCTCCCACCACATATAGGCAGGCCGTCAATAAACCTCGTATTATTGATCGAGCCAGCCCTTCATTACCTTTACGAAGGCAGCCTCGCCCAGCTTACCGGCCCCGCCCGCCTCAATAGCAGGCTGCGGCGAGCGGCCAGCAAAGGCCTCGGGCAGCGGGCTCATGGGGCGATGTCCCGCCCCACAAGTGCCGGCTATTACGGGGCGAGGGAGAAGCGTGTGACAGCGAGAAACACCTCTTTACTAAAGACGGCTGCATCCCCGTGCCCCAGTTAACGCCGGAGCCTACCGGCTCGGCCATAACTGTTTCGCACGCATCTTCTGCTACGTATGGGCGGGCCGTCAGTACACCTCGTGTCATTGGTCGAGCCAGCCCTTCATTGCTTTTAAAAAGGCGACCTTGCCCTGCTTACCAGCCCCGCCCACCTCCATCGCAGGCGGCGGCGAGCGGCCAGCAAGAGCCTCGGGCAGTGGGCGATGTCGGCCATATTAACCGTCAAACTCAGTGCAGTGCAGTCCGGGGTGAACTGCAGCATGGAGGAGAAAGTGAATGTTGCCGTTTGCGACTCCCGGAGCTCTATATATAATATAATAGTATATAATATAATATTTGTATATATAATATCACGGCCAAAAGCTCTGTGCGCCTCCGGATGGCCGTAGCGCGGGGAGCTCTAATAGGGATTGGGCTTCTCGGGGTTTGTTTACCGGCGTTGCTATGTTTACGGTCTTGTGTGTTCCAACGGTTTATTAGGTGGGCCTATCTAATAAAACTCTGTCTATTCAATACTTTTTTCACTGCCTCTTCCGTGGTCATTACAATATTATGAATATACTGCCTCTTCCACAAAAGGTAAAGACATGCAATGGTTATCTTGTTGTGGCGCGACAAATTCGACAAAACTTCCACAGCCTCAGATTATGATGTGTGGCGCGACAAAACTGTGCGACAAAAAAGCATCTGTCCAACATGTGTCAATAACATAATATTTTTATGTGACACTGTAAACACATAATCAAATATCAATTAAATGTGTGGAAAACCAAGCCACATACTCCTATCGCAATCGTTATATTATTGTCCGTTCCTCTTGATGCTTTTCATGAAAAATCCTGCATTAAAAAAGGGTTATGTTCAAGAACATTTTACGTGGGTGATTGCAAACTGATTATCCAAGGTGTTCTCGGTCAGTCTTATTACGTAACCCTATAAATACAACGGTGAGCCCCGTGCGTGATGCTGCACCATGGCACTGCTGGAGGACCATGCAAATGGCAGGATTCAGAGGGAGAGGATCTTCAGGAACCATAACGATTTATTGGCCCATGATGATGACTCTCTTGCGAGAGTGAAGAGCTGGAACTATGGACCAGCTCTTCACTCTCGCAAGGATCCTGGAGGGGACCTGGGAGTATGCCCATCCGGTCTACAAGTGTTTTGTGGATCTGGCGAAGGCATATGACCGGGTCCCCCGGGAGAAACTGTGGGAGGTGCTGCGGGAGTATGGGGTAAGGGGGTCTCTCCTCAGGGCCATCCTATCTCTGTACTCCCAAAGCGAGAGCTGTGTTCGCGTCCTCGGCAGCCAGTCAGTTTCGTTCTCAGTGGGTGTTGGGCTGCGCCTTGTCACCAATCCTGTTTGTGATATACATGGACAGGATATCGAGGTGTAGTCATGGTGGGGAGGGGTTGCAGTTCGGTGGTCTGAGGATCTCGTCACTGCTTTTTGCAGATGATGTGGTCCTCATTGGATCATCGGCCTGTGACCTTCAGCACTCACTGGATCAGCTGGCGGCCAAGTGTGAAGTGGCAGACGCAGGTCCTCACCACTTTGGGTTTCCTGGCAACCGGCTGTTTCCAACGGGAATTGGCAGACAGCTAAGTGTTTCATGTAGCTACATCTTAGAACCTGTTTTCACATTTAAGCATAATTGGCTCAATATTTATTTTGTTTCCCACCCTGTAGATACGGTATATCACATTCCTCAGTGCCATAATGCCTAGCTTTTTGAATGGCATCATACGTATGGGCAGTCGATACATCTGGTTTCCCTACACCGTGGAAGAACAGGCTGAGATTAAATGGCAATTTGCAGCAATGTCCGGCTTCCCAAACATAATCGGCGCAATTGACTGCACTCATATTGCTAGGCTCCATCTGAAAATGAGTTTGTTTACGTCAACCGAAAGCACGTGCACACTATTAATGTTCACGTTATATGTGTTGCCCATATGATCTTAACAAACATGGTGGCACGTTGGCCTGATGCAACACATGATTCCTTTATTCTGACACACAGTAGTGTATGGCAGTGGTTCCCAACCTTTTTTGACCAGTGTACCCCTTGAGCTGGTTTCCATGTTAAAAGTACCCCCTCTCTCATGTGGATTATTCGCCTTAATGTGTACTTATATTTAACCCTTTTTCTTTATATCTAATCCACCTGCTCATTTAAATAATACCATATACAATTATTGTGAGTGAAAAAAAAAACCTTTTATTCAGTTTAATGAGACATTTGCGCTTGCCTGTCTTTCAAAAGCTTTGACAGTTCTGGGGGCAGTGTGGCAACAGCCACCACCAAGCTGCTCTCCACATTCAGTCCGTTTCTCTGCTTGGTTTTGATGTGAGTCAGGGCTGAGAAGGTCACTTCACACATCTAAGTTGATCCAAAAGGCAATAGTTCATTTAATGCACATTTCCCCAGCTCAGGATATTCCTTTTCAACTTCACACAAAAGTGACTTTTCAGCATGGGCCATCTTTTGCACACGATTAAAGGATAAATCCACCAGGTTTTCCTGCAGTCTGGCAGGAAGGCTGCTGCTGCTCTCAGTCCCTCTGAAGGGGTTCCTCACCCAGTACAGTTGCTCTGACTTTTCTTCGATGTCATGGAAGAACTGGTTGAGGTCAGTTTGGAGTTTGGCGGGTGTGTTCTCATGATTTTGACTAAAGGATTTTTTTCAGCATCAGTGGTGGCATGATGGGTAACAACGAGTGGAAAACAGCTCACATCTCCATTGTCACATTTCTTCTCCCACAAGGTGACTTTATGTATGAATCCATTCACTTTGTCATACATGTTAAGTATGTGTGCGTCCTTGCCTTGAAGTGACAGGTTGACTTCATTCAGCTCGGAGAAGACATCGGCAAGATATGCAAGGCGTGCAATCCAGCTTGTGTTCTCAAAAACAACCGCAAGAGGGTGCAAGTGCCCTTTCAAGAAAGCAGACACCTCGGCGCAACTTTCGAAAAGCCTCAGTAGGGTTTTGCCGCGAGACAACCAACCAACCTGCCTAGCCATGCATCCATGTTTACAGTCGGTTTGCAGTTAGCAAAGCTTCGCGCGCAACCACAGCAAGAACGTGAACCTTTTTTTTAAAGCGCAAACGTGAACAGACGTCTGACGCATAGCATAGGTCAGATGTCACCACTTTTCATGTGATGTGCATTGTAGTGTTACAATCACTGAGGAAGAACTGTTAATTGCGGATGCGAAAATAGACTTATGGGCTTATTAAAATTCATAATATAAATTATTTTTTTTTGGATGCTGTAGGCTAATTTATAATCTTTCTGCGTACCCCCTGCAATACCCTCGCTTACCCCTAGGGGTCCGCGTACCCCCGGTTGGGAATCACTGGTGTAGGGAACAGACTACAGGCAGTCGTGGGGCGGCCCTGGCTTCTAGGTGAGTTTTAAAGGGAGGAAAAATTTAACATTGTGGTTCTTGACATAACTTATGATTTTCTGTCTTGCAGGTGACAGTGAGTTTGTTACCCCCTGAGACGCTGGCTCCTCACCCCGGTTTTGAACACGCACAGCGCAGAGGAACATAGGTACAATGACGTCGATGCCCGTGCTCGTTCAGTGGTGGAGCGCTCCATGCCTCTGGCCTCCTGAAGTGCCGGTGGCGCGCTCTGGATGCGTCGGGGGGGAGGCTTTTATACCAGCCTTCCAAAGTGTTCCGCATTATAAGGGCTTGCGGCGTGCTGCACAATTTGTCCCAGAGGAACGGCATCCCTCTCCCCCCCGACCTCCCTCCCCCCGAGCTTGACCCGAGGCAAGTGGGATTTCAACAGGGTGCAAGAGTACGTGCAGACGTCATGCGGCGTTTATGAAATGAAGACTTTTTTCACAGTATCTTTTAATGTTGTGGCAATTTCGGTGATAACATTTCGAATCTACCTCATCTCCTCAGTCAAGTTGTTGACTGCATTTCCCTCTGTAGCTGCAGAACTGCGTCTGTGAGCACCCGACCGGCGGATTGACGCGTGGTGCTGGGGGTGGGGGCAGCCGGATGACCTGCGGCCGAGGGCCCCTCGCCGGCATCATCGTCCTCCTCCCCACCGACCGCTGACTCTGGAGGACGCACAAGCAAAATAGCTTGCACTACATGATCAATAATAATAAATCTATAAAAAACTGAAATCAGCTTTACCTTGTTCTTCTGTGTTGTCAGTGTCTCCTTCCCTTTCGGACACGATGCCACTCACGCTTGCGGTGCCAATTATGGATGCAACTTTCGTGTCAATTGGTGTTAGTTCAGGAGTACTGGGTCCCCCTCCAGTTGCAGTCACGCTCTGGCGGTGTGAGGACAGCCTCTGCTTTGCACCCACCTGTAATTAACGATCTTCACTATACGATCAGTAACATTTGAGCAATAAATTATAAACATGTGCTGTGCGTGAGGAAATAAAAATATGTCCCTTTATGTCAGACCACTTCTTTTTTAATTCTGGGACTGTGCGCTCCGTGCCACTGACAGAGTTCAGTGCCGCAGCAACATGTTGCCACTCACTCCGCTTTGTAATGTTGGTGATCCCAGTCCCATGACCGCCGAACAAAATTGCTTTTTGGGCCTCCAACTCACCCACAAGTGTCTCCACTTCAATCTTCGTGAAATTTCGCTTTTTGGCTTTTCTCTGTCCTGCCATTGTTTCCGACAAGACATATCTGCATCTGAGTCTGTTTTATATGCAGATCGCATTCATGAGGTCGTTTGCATTGACCATTTATGGTTAAAAAGGGGCGTGTAGAGGGCGGAAAGTGAAGCTGATTCAGCTGCGCACAATTGTAGTCACTCTGTGATTTATAGAGCAAAGATTGCTTACAGGTGTGCGTACCCAGGGTTTTATAAGTGAATATTTTTTGGCGAACGCAAAACTTGGCTTTTGGACGTATGTACATTTTTAGTTACGATCCCACGCACAGTTTTATATACGAGACCCCTCGGATCTCATTTATAACCGTTGCGTACGCACAAAACGGGGTTGAAATTGGCGTACGTGACTTTCCACGCCAAGGTTGTCATCTATAAAAAACCAACTTGACGGGAGAATGTGGTCATTTAGGAGAATTGGCGACACAGATGGTGTGGTGGTGAACTGAAGTCAGACAGAAGAATTGTAGAGTGAGAAGAACGATTATGTTTTATCATCGGCCTTCATAAATTTAATTTCAACCCGTATCATGCGTTAAATCTATGTAATCAGAATAATTTAAGTCAACTGCTTTATTTCTCAGTTATAACTCCAGAAACATTTCCTTAGAATATAAATAAAAATAAAAATCTCTAGGCCTATATTTAATCCCGTCACTCCATACTGTCCACTGACGGCGCGACTGCATGGAATAAAGCGTCTGTCCAACATGTGTCAATAACATAATATTTTTATGTGACACTGAAACACATAATCAAATGTCAATTAAATCCCAAGTGTGGAAAACCAAGCCACTCTTGATCAGTGGTTCTCAACCTTTTTTGAGCAAACGCCCCCCTGACCTTACCCTGATCCTCTGGCCCCCCCCCTCCCCCCAATACATTTTTTTAAATAAACTAACAACCCCACTTACATTCGTGTTACATTGCTTAAAGTTGTCAATGCATCGTTTTTCATTGATTTTGCGTTGGTCACTAATAGCAATGAATGCCCTCTGAGTCGGTTTTGGTGCAAAAATATTAATGAATATTCATGACATGCAATTAAACTTCCAGAGCGACAGGGGGAAGAGAGAGAGAGAGAGAGAGAGAGAGAGAGAGAGAGAGAGAGAGAGAGAGAGAGAGAGAGAGAGAGAGAGAGAGGGTTGAGGAAGAAATGGTTGGATTGAACATTCATTCACCGTGACCGCGGTGCGGGCACTCCCGCGACTCCCGGCCGCCACGTCTCCCGTCGTGCCCCGGCCGCGGCACCCTGCGGCCCGGGCACCTTGACCTTGGCCACTGCGACCACTCCCACGTCTCCCGCGACTCCCGCCATGCCCCGTGAACGAATTAATGAATGGCCCGGGAACCACGGGCACCGCGGCCCGGGAAACGCGGACTCCACGAAAACAGATCGCAAGCAGAGGCCTACTAAGGCCTATATATTTTGTATTTGAAATGCAACGGCCTTTTCGTGGAGACTATTCTCAGAGCAGCTGGAACTGAACAAGAGGAAGGAGGAAAACAAGCTATGAAACAAAATGTGATATTTTTTTCTTGCTATCGGCCATGTTTGATTGTGCTTTGTTGGTTATTGTTGGGAAAAATAACCTGCTGAGTACATCACATGTACATTATAAATATAGCTAACTCCTACCCTAGCTTAATGAGCACATCACATGGCAGTTACCTTACAATATAGTCAACTTTTAACACATAACACATACATGAGAATATAGTCAGGTCAAGGCCGGAGCCGAAGGCCCCATTTCCCAGGCTGGCAGATGGTGGACACTCAGACAATGCACCAGTCATCCTCAAGAACGGGAGAGCCACATTAATTTATCACACAGGAGACACTTTGAAGCTCTCCCCCGTTACCTGCCCATACCAAGGGCCTGAGAGCCACATTAAATTATCACACACGAGACATTTCGGGGGGGGCACTCCCCGGTTTAATTTATCACATAGGAGACATTTTGAGAGCTCTTCCCCGTTAGGAGGAACCAAGAGATACCCCTGCCCACACCAGGGCCTGAGAAGCCACATTTCGGGGGGGCACTCCCCGGTTTAATTTATCACACCCAAGACACGAGGAGCTCTCCCCCGTTAGGAGGCATACACAGCAGGGCCTGGGAGCCAAGGCCAAGCAAAAACACACAGAACCACACACACCTCAACCGCACACACCTCATCAGGAGGAAGATACAGTATAAGACTGTATCACACAGAGACTCTTCACCTTCTTCTGAAGCAGACCTTCCACGGAGGCGAAGCTTCGGACGAACCATCAGCGCTGATTAGGGACTTAGACATATTCGATTTCTCACGCTTATGACTCTGTATAACCGTTGCCACTTTACTTAATAAATCCAAGGTCCTCGTGCCGACAGACTTTATTACCTCTCCGTCTCATTTCATCTGGTCCAGTAACTAGACAGACCGTTTTTCCCTTCAGATCCTAATAAAACAACACCTTATTAATACCATGGAAATATTAATGACTGAATTAATCAAGGTAGAAATATTAATTTATGGCGTTTTATACCGGGAGATTCTCTGTTGTGCTCAATACCTGGCTTTTTCCCAACGTCAAGGAAGCATGCTCAACGGCCGCCCTTTTAAGGACGCTACGTCATAGAACGCCGACAAGCACTGTTCCAATGTTGAGGACACTCGAAAGCCGCGCCAATCTTTGCGTCCTTTGTTTTTGAGAATTCCGAGATTTTTCAAGGATGCATCGCTGCATCCTAGACGAGCCACAACTACCCACAATCCTCTGCGTTCACTGGGCGGGTTTTTGAAAATGGCAGAGCAGTACACATTCAAATGAAGTGAAGTTATATTAGTTTTCAGAAATATTTTGTGCCGTATTGCTTTTTATAGAATCATCATGTTAATGCAAATAATCAAGCCTAAAGACCTGTGCCACTTTTCAAACGTTTTTGCAACTTCAAATCAAATCAAAATCAAATCAAATTTATTGTCATTTTTGTGATTGAACAACAAAACGAGAAGGCGTTTCTCACGGATCAAGATCAAGTACACATACATTTCAAACAAACGTCCCAATGATGAATAAATAAATAAATAATAAATAAAGTCCAGTGAGAAGATCTGGGACGCTGGTGCATTGAGCATCCTGACAGCTTGAGGCAGGAAGCTGTTTTGCAGCCTGGTGGTGGAGCATCTTAAGCTGCGATAGCGCTTCTTGGAGGGTAGGAGCTGAAAGAAGCTGTTCAGTTACTTTGTTTACGTCCACCCCGTCTCTGCTGCTTCCTCCTCCGGGCAGTTGCGGGCACAGTGTCCGTTAGTATCCTGTGTTTGCGTAGTATGTCCAGATGCCAGTGATGTTACTCGCTTGCAATGTCCTAATGTTTAATATTGTTTCCCTGTCATAAACTATGTTCGTAGGACGTCTCACACTCAAACATTCAATCTCAATCTCACAGATCTCAAGAGGGGCCGCTGCGACTGCACGCGCCGCCCTGGCAACGAGCTTACTTCCTCGTCTCCTATCCTGTTCCTGTTTCCTCCTCTCGATCCTCTTTTCCTCCGTATTGTCTTCTTTATCAGAGTTGTTGGTATGAAATCCAGTTGTTCAGGTGATAAATCAACTGTCTGGCAAGCGAGTTGAAGCTCCAGAAGGTCCGCTCTAGCGTAAGTGCGTCTCGGTGGATTTGGATACGTGGTGACCCCAGCAGAGAATAAACCTCCATAACTTGATGTAGAATGGCTTTTGAATTCCTCCAACGCAGATTTGACAGTATCCATAAGTCATAAGAATATTGTCACGATTTAAACTCGACAAAAATGTGAAAAAGTAAATTAAATATGTAATAAAGTAGCCTTCAATCACGAGTCGCTCAAACAGAGGAGCGCCCCGCATCTCATTGTAACTTAATGATACGTTGCTATATTTTGCATGGACGTAGCTGGTGTTAAACACCATTGTCACCAATGTCAATTTACTCGCTCACAAGATTACATTATTTATGTATACCTATTTATGTTTGTGTTAAATCGTTTTTTTTAGGGTCAGCGCAGCAAACGGAGGCTTTTGTGCGCCTTAGGGTGGCGCAAAAACATTTGTTTACCGGTGGAAGGGAAAATACGACTATCCAATGTTGTAAAATGAATGCACAACCGATCATTTGTAATTTTGAATGAACGTATATAATTGTATTTTATATGATATACTTATGTGTTCAAAGCACTGGTAGATTGTAGGCATATATGAATGAATGAATCAGATCCGTTAAATAATATATCCAAATAAATACATGTTTATCATCTCTTTCTTTGTCTTTTCCCCCCTGCATAATAGTAATCAACCGTACTGTAAATGTGATGCATGAATTAAGTTCTCAGACAATTTCAGTGGAAGCATATCAGTTAAATATTTTGGGCCTAAACCATGTAGGGATTTATAGGTTAGCAACATGATTTTAAAATCAATTCTCTGACCTACAGGAAGCCAATGTAACAATTTCAGAATTGGTGTAATATGATCAAATGTTTTGGTCTTTGTTAGAACTCTAGCAGCAGCATTCTGAACAAGCTGAAGCTTCCTCCGAGTTTGTTTTGGAAGACCTGTGAGGAGACCATTGCAGTAATCAAGCTTACTAGTGATAAAGGCATGTACAAGTTTTTGTAAGTCTTCGGTGGACATGAGCCCTCTAAGTCTTGCTACATTTTTAAGGTGATAATATGCCGATTTTGTAACTGATTTGATGTGACTGTCAAAATGTAAATCTGAATCCATGATAACCCCTAGATTTCTGGCTTTGATTGAGGTTTTCAGGGACAGAGAGTGAAGGTGTTGGGTTACTTTAAGCCTTTCCGTTTTAGAACCAAATACAATTATCTCTGTTTTGTCCTCATTTAGTTGAAGGAAATTTCGGCACATCCATTCCTTCACTTGCTCAATGCACTGGCACAGCAGATCTATGGGCCGATAGTCATTTGGTGATAGCGATACATAGATTTGCGTGTCATCAGCATAGCAATGATGGTCAATATTGTTATTTTGCATGATTTGCCCTAGTGGGAGCATGTAGATGTTGAATAAAGAGGGTCCTAAGATCGAACCTTGTGGGACTCCACATGTCACGTTGGTTGATTCTGATACAAAGTCGCCAATGGAAACAAAGTAGTTCCTATTTTGTAGGTAGGACCTGAACCAATTTAAGACAGTGCCTGAAAGCCCCACCCAGTTTTCTAACCTTTCCAGAAGTAATGTATGGTCTACAGTGTCGAATGCAGCACTGAGGTCAAGTAGCATTAGTATTGAGGTTTTGCCAGAGTCTGTGTTAAGACGGATGTCGTTTACAACTTTAATAAGGGCGGTCTCAGTGCTGTGCAGGGGTCGAAATCCTGATTGGAAGGTGTCATAGCAACCAGTTGATGCCAGGAAGTGATTTAGTTGCTGAAGGACAACTTTCTCAATGATTTTACTTATGAAGGGTAGATTTGATATTGGTCTGTAGTTGTTAATAATAGAGGCATCTAGGCTCCGCTTTTGTAAAAGGGGTTTAATAACTGCAGTTTTCAGAGCTTTTGGGAACTTGCCTGACTGGAGAGAGTTGTTAACTATCTGCAATATGTCTACTGCTAGGCAGTCGAAAACATTCTTAAAGAGGTTGGTAGGTATAGTATCAAGGCAACAGGTGGATGGCTTTAGTTGTGTCACAGTTTCCACAAGATTTTGAGAGTCTATAACATTAAAGCATGCCATCCTTGCCACGTAATTTTTGCCTGAACAGGCTGGTAGTCCAACATTTTTGTTTGACTTGGAGATATTGATGGCGCGTCTGATACCTTCAATTTTATCAATATAAAAAGCTGCAAACTCATTGCATTTCTGCGTGGAATGGAGATCAGGTGGAATTTCTGTTGGGGGGTTGGTCAGTCGTCAACAGTTGCAAATAGGGTTTTTGCATTATTAGTGTTGGTTTTAATGATATTGGAGAAAAATGTTTCTCTAGCATTTTTTAAGTCTAAATTGTAGGCACGGAGGCTCTCTTTATAGATATCATGGTGAATATGAAGTTTTGTTTTACGCCAGATGCGTTCAACCTTCCTGCATTCCTTTTTCTGTGCTGTTACAGAAGCAGCTTTTCTCCAGGGTGCCTTTTGCTTTCCAGAAATCGTTTTAACCTTATAAGGTGCAATGACATCTATGACTTTCAAAATTTTCAAATTAAAGTTTTCTACAAGATCATCAGCAGAACATGGGTTTAGAGGTGGTAGCAAGGAGATGGCCTTTTTAAAAAGTACATTTGAATCTTCATTGATATACAGTTTTTTGACAGTGTTTGATTTTGTCTGTATGTCGGGAATAAAAGATATGTTAAAGAAAACACAAAAGTGGTCAGACAAGGAAGGATCAGTCACAGAGAGATCAGAAACATTGAGGCCCTTTGTGATAACCAGGTCTAGAGTGTGCCCCTTACAATGAGTAGCCTCTTTCACATGTTGAGACAGTTCAAATGTGTCCAAAATGGTAAAAAGTTTTTTGCACACTTGTCATTCAAATCATCAGTATGAAAATTGAAGTCACCAGTTATAACTAGACAGTCAAATTCTGTGGAGATGCTAGACAATAATTCTGTGAATTCATCGAAAAAATTTGCAGAATATGTGGGTGGCCTGTAAATAATTAATAGGAGAACTCTGGGGGAGCATTTCAATACAGCACTAAGGTATTCGAACGATGGAAAATCACCAAATAACATCTGTTTCCCCTGAAATACATTTTTAAATATAGCAGCAACCCCTCCACCTCTTTTTCCAGATCTACATGCATCAAAAAAGTTATAGTCGGGAGGAGCTGTCCCTATCAGAAAGGTTGCACTGTTATTTTGTTCCAGCCATGTTTCAGTTAAAAACATAAAATCCAGTTTGGAAGTGTTAATAAAATCATTAACTAAAAATGATTTGTTATTAAGAGACCTCACATTAAGTAGAGCCATCCTGATGGTTCTGTTGATAGGCTTTAAGGTTGTTTTTGGTTTGGAGGCAAAAGATATGAGATTTGTGAGGTTAGCAGTGTGTCTAAGTTTCCCTTTGTTTACTCTCTTAGTGGTTACAGCATGAATGCGAAAGTTGCCCTGCTTTGACGTAGTCAACCTTGGGTTCAGCAGATTATGAGAAACTTCCTTTATACTGTGTCTACGGCTGAACCCTTTTTTGTCTCAGTAATACTCAGGACTGCTATCGGGGCGGGGGCGGGGCGCCGTCCTCCTGGGTGTTAGCAGTGTTAGCAGCCTGCGGCCATGACGTGGCGATGCTATCATTGACACAGATGCAAGTTTGATGCCAGCATGTTCCAGTTTCTTAAATTCGGCTGGAAAATCGCAAAGGGAGACATCGGAGCTGGAGTTGTTGTTGTGGCTATGGGAGAGATGAGGCTGGAGGTCATCATCGATGGGGGAATGTAGAGGAGGGGGGTGGCCGTTCCTCGCCAAGCCAGCATCAGCGATGGGGGAGGGCACAGTGTTGATGGCGTCGGGCGGGCTGTTGTCTATCTTCAAGGTCTGTGGGCTGTCTGCTATCTGTGTGTCAGATAGTGGCAGAGTAGTTGTGTGGGGGAGGCTGTAGTCTCGCTTCTTCTCAACCTGTGCTCTGATTGTGGCCTGTGCGTCAGACCATGGCAAGATTGTGGCCTGTGCGTAAAGCGAGAAGAGTAGATTGTCCCTCAACAGTTTTGAGCCTAACCTGTTTGGGTGTAGGCCATCTGGGTAACACTTTAGTTTGATAGTCCACTGTTGACACTCAACAAGCCATCAGTAGATATTCAGTTGCATGTCAACTGTGAATGAGTTGACATTCAACTGAACTATCTCAACTGATAAGCAACATGTATTCAACTAACTGTAAGGTAACTATAAGTTGCACTATTAGTAGGTGGTTAGTTGATATTTGACAGAGCTTGTTCAACAGATAAGAAACATGGATTCAACTAACTGTCTGTTAACTATAAGTTGCGCTATTAGTAGATGTTGTTTTGTACACGTAGCATGCATTCAACTAACTGTCAGTTAACTATTAGTTGCATTATTAGTAGATGGTTGTTGATAATCAACAAAGCTTTCAACAGATAAGAAACAAGCATTCAACTAACTAAGTTAACTACACGTTGCACTATTAGCTGGTGTTTAGTTGATATTCAACAGTGAGTTAGTTGATACTCTACAGAGCTTGTCAACAAATATGTAACATGCATTCAAATAAGTGTTAGTTAACTATAGTATATTTTTATTTCGTTCATTTATTTTTACAAAAACAGTCTGCAACAGACATTGTGCTTTTTACTACATGTTCTTTACAAATATTCAACCATCAGTTGAGTGTCAACTTCTAGCAAGTTGACTATCAACTGCTGTTATTAACCAATTCTCAACTTACGTTTCATATGGATCAACTTTCCTCCACTCACAAGGAACACATCTAATGAATGAACATTCAACCCTCTGTTGATCATATTGGTTCATTGTAAAATAAAGATGAGAATATTTTATCAATCAATAGGCACCCTGTGTAGGTGACAACCTGTTCATTGTCATATGACTGTCGACAAACTATCAGTCAATATTCAACTAAGCATTAGTAGAGAGGTCTTAGGACTGTCAAATTAAAGTGAAAACAGTTTAGTGTCTACACACTATTAACAGAGCAAAACAGAGAAAATAGTTGACTATCAGTTGATTCTCAACAAACTATCAGTCGATATTCAATTAAGCATAAGTAGACAGGTCTTAGGACTGTCAAATTAAAGTGAAAACAGTTTAGTGTGTGCAAACTATTAACAGAGCAAAACAGAGAAAATAGTTGATTCTCAACTAACTATCAGTCGATATTCAATTAAGCATTAGTAGACAGGTCTTAGGACTGTCAAATTAAAGTGAAAACAGTTTAGTGTCTACACACTATTAACAGAGCAAAACAGAGAATATAGTTGACTATCAGTTGATTCTCAACAAACTATCAGTCGATATTCAACCAAGTATTAGTAGAGAGGTCTTAGGACTGTCAAATTAAAGTGAAAACAGATGAGAACAGTAGACAAACTACAAACTAGTAACTGTACAAAATAGAGACACGTTTTGCTCAACTGATCAGTAACACTGGATGACCGCAAAGTGAAATAAACAACTTTATTATTAAAAAAAAAACTAAACTTTAACAGAACTCTTTTTACAAAGGAAGAGTTTGAAGAGTCAAAAGAACCAAGAATACTATAAACCGTTTGAACATATACAACAAAAACTTTTCTTTTAAAAATAAATTAAAACACTCCCCTTTCTCCTCTGTCCATTTCAGCTTATTTTGATCAATGCCAAGCTCTGCTTCCTATGTCTGATAGGAGCGCCTTATGTCCTTGACAAGCCTGCCAAGGACACCTTCTGAATTTTTCCTCGCTAACCAGTAGGTCCACTCAATAAAGCAGAGCTGCTCTTTCAAGGCCTTCTCCGACCGATTCCCCCGCATTCTCCAAATTTCCTTTTTATAGGTCTGCCACGCTCTCTCGAGGTTCTGGGTATGGAGTCCTGTCTGAGGGTCAACATAATGTTGGCTGTGGTTCACCCTGACATGCCTGTAGCCCTCTGTGGCGAGACCGGCATACGCTCTCCACTCATCACTTACGACGAGACTGTGACGCTCCACATGCTTTTTGATGATAGGAATAAGGGTCTCCTTATTTCGTCTCTGCACGAGGCGAAGAATAGGACGCCTGTCAGACCGTTTGATTTGGAGCATTCCAAAGACCCATGTCCTTTTTCTCCTCCAGCTGTTCCCGAAGCGCCCTCTTCCGTACTGCCAAAACACAATATAAATGTTATAAAATAAATAATACCCTACAGTCAAACATATACATAATCAATGTTATATTACTGCCAGTGAGAAGTAGGATGATTATGCTAATTTCCAAATGATATAAATAATGGAGTAATATAAAAACTTTTGTTTTTTTAAATTTGGAATGCATATTATTATTAGTATGTGTTGTTGCATGTCAACAGTGAATGAGTTGATAACTCTTTCATGCATTGAACTACCTGACAGTTACCTAGAAGTTGCATGATTACCTTGATATGATATAGCATACGGTCTAATTTTATTTCTTATTTCAACTTGCTCTACCTGAAAAAACTATAATGTTGCCCATGTTTTCTTAAGGCATAGATTGGTTATAGCAAATAGTATCAAAACACTCCTCGGCGTCTTCCATACTTCTTGAAAGATGCATACAGCACACAAGTCATGACCTTGTAACTTTTCATCGGCCCCTCCAATATGCCGATTTGCATGTGAATACAGTACATAGTGCTATTTATTTGATTGCATTAACATCATCAAGTACTTAAATTAATATTTTTTTTCAAGTGTGGTTAAAACCATTCCAGGGAAAATATTTTCAATGGTGAGGCTTTAAATACAAATTCCGAAAATTCAGAAATTATGTTCATAGAGCCAAACTTCCACAATAATTAATCTAAAAGTAAAGCTTAAAGATTTCTCTTGAAGACAATTGATATTTCAACATTAATTTTATGATAAAATCCAAAACAAGAACTGAGGAAAGATCAGGTTTTTGATGAGTTGAAATTGAATGACCCCATATTTAGTGAATTATATTACAAATATACCTTGCGCTTATGGCAGAACTTGCTCTCGTCAATGTGGACGATAGCGTTGACTCCACCGATTTTCTGGCCTTTTTCTTTCCTGTGCCTTTTAAGGCTTTTTAGGCAAATTCTTCGCAGTTTTTTAGACATCATTGAGAGTGTTGCAGTGCTTTTAGTGATGCCATCCTGAAGCATGTCTACCTGCCGTAGCTGCAAACCCTGTGCAAATCTACAAAGAAAACAAAGATTGAATCAGAACTGTTTACATAAACAAAGAAAATATGTGCTTGTTTGATCAATCCGTAAGTCTACTTTTGTCACAAAGCTTTTTCTACTGAAAAACTACTGTTGCAACTTGCAACTATAGTTTCAGCTTAAATTGTACAAACATTTCACACTCTGAACCTAGAGCTGTAATCTGTGAAATACTGGAGTTGGAGAAAACCTAAAATGATTACCTGTGAATGTACTTCATCCATGTGAAGAGACTACAGTGTGAGTTTGAGAAAAGAGACTTGGTCTTTACACTTCTCCTCAAACGTCCACATCTTTTACGACGGCACTCCCTGAAAATTGCAAACAAATTGGAAATTTAAATGATGTCTATAAGTTTGACATATACATACATACATTGTCTACAAACTGCTCAGCCTAAAACATTGTGGCAATGTAAATAACCCTTATTGATGATCATGTCATAAATGATAACTTGATCAAATAGATATCTTAAAACTTAAACTAGCTTGATACTACATATCAAGCTACATGCTTCCGGCTATTCGCTGTGTACAAGCTTATTCATCATTTCAATCATGCAATACAAAGGGGTAGGATTAAGTGTATAGTTCTTCCTACTTGTTTCAGGCATATCAATTAAATATATCTATTTTTTATTTTTTTTTGTGAATTGATTTGAACATAATTTTTGTCTATTGTATTTTCATTCTTTTCATTTTTTTTTTTTTTTTTTGATATGTCTGAAATAATAACATTGAATCAATCAAACCATTCATTAGCATTTGATTCATTACTTACATATATTACATTCAAATGGGAATTGTTAATAAGGGCTGCCATACAAATATTTCAATATTAGCATTTGTTTTTTTGGGGCGGTGTCACGTTAAAATTGTACCGGGGGCGAAAATTGTACCGGCCTACGTCATCACAACAGATAACGTAAGGGGTTGTCCGTTGCCAGGCAGGTTTCAATTGCGCTCATGTTGCCGAAGACGAAATAATATAATACCGATAACGGATCGCGCTAGATAACACTTGTTTTTACTTTATATTTGTATTGCATTTAATTGTTTAATCGAATTTAGCTAGTAAACTGAGTGTTTAATGTGTTCATAGTCTAGCTAGCTTGTGTTAATTTAATTTCCTTAATTAAATTTAGAGAATAGATTATAGGTAATAGATAGATAATAGATAGATAGATAGGTAGATAGGTGAGCAGGCATTTACTAACTGTTTTTTATTATTATTATTCACGTTATCCCCATAACATTTAGCTGTTACTGTGTAGGGAAATAGATAAATACAATGCAATACAATACAAATATAAAGTTAGGAACGCTAATAAATGTAATTTGTAAAATAAGTGTTATCTGTCTTGTCGCGTTCAATGAACGAGTTCGCGAATGTTCAAGAACCTTCCACGTCATTCGACGCGATCCCCCGTTGCGATCGTCTGTTGTCAGGCAGGTTTGGAATGGATTACTATGGATGACGTAGGCCGGTACAATTTTCGCCCCCGGTACAATTTTTAACGTGACAGCACCAAATCCTATGGCCCCAAAATCTGTGTATCTTCCGTTCAATCCATATCCGTTTGGAAATCAAAACACGAAAAACGAAAAGTGACTTTTTAAAAAATCATCCTCGTTGGGATAGCTTGACCAGAAATTCATCACATGTATTTCTCTTTTAAAACATGTATACCGGTGTAATAGTCTCTGTATGAGCTTTTACCAATAATAAAGTCGAGAGAACAGTTTGGGAAAGCTGAGCGGTAGGGAAACCGCCTCCCCTCTGCCGCGTTCCCTCTTTGAAATGAAGGGAGGCGACGAGCTGCAGCGCGGTGGAGGCGCGGAAACTCGCAATAATATCATATTCCAACCTAAATGGTTGTGCCGATTGCCAAACAACTGATGGGCCCATGAGTTAACAATAATTAATAACATTAGCACACTTACCAGATGTGGAGGTCTGTGGACTGTGTGTAGTAGACCATCTTCATTTTGTGTCTGCAGTTTTTGCATTTCACTTTTCTTTGCAGCAACCTTTTCTTTTGCAACCATGTTATCAACTTGAATGATATTTTTTTTGACTCCTTGACATTCACTTTTCTCAAAAGTGTTCCCACAAGCGAAGCCATAGCACCGGTGGGCAGAGGAAATAACTGATGTTACTGGCCCCGATTTGAAAATCTGGCGCACTTTTCTGTTATTAGTTCAATATGTGGAGGTACGCTTGATTTTTACATCTAAACACCTCCCACCGCAAAGGTTGGGCTGATTCCCTGGTTGATGCCTGACTCAATCATAATAATCAAGCGCTTCTACCGTCCGATTGGCTAAGCCGCACCGCCAACTCTGTGCCGTTGAAAGAAGCTATTAGTCCGCGCAAAATAAATTGGATCTTATCGCTATGGTAAGTATCAACCCTCTCTCAACAGTTATTGTTTTATTTCGAAAGCAGGCGCCATTACTTGTATGTGTGAACCACTTATGTTAGGCCTACCTTTTGTTTCAGTACCAGCATATGATTTTCCATCAGTTAAGTTCGGCGTTGCCTGGAAATATGATGGAAAGGCCTGAGCGCTCTACCCGGGCAAAAGGACAGCGGGGGAATGAAGGAGAAAGCTCCGATATGCCTACTGCTGGTAAGTTGGGTTGACACATTTGTAAAGTTATTGTAATACTCAAACTGTTTCTGGCCGGGCTCGGCAAGAGCTATTACCGTTAGCTTTGCTTAGCTGGGGGTTGACGACGTTATTACCCATAGATAGATATAGAACTAGATGTCTCGTCCACGCTGCTGGCCAATGGAGTTGAACGTCACCACTGGCGGCCATCTTACCATAATAAGCTGCTCACCCGTAACATTGTGTTGGTAGTGGTACATGTACTTTTTAAATAACCATAACTTGCTAAACTTTCAACAGATTTTCAAACGGTTTGGTTTATTATAAACGTCAGAGATGTAGGTATGACAGTACATACTTACGAATAATTGTTAGGTTCTAAGAAAAATAGAATAATGTTCTAAAATAGGTACAAGATTTCCTTTTACAAATATACATCAAGAAAGGCTGCATGTTGAAATCCCCACCCTGTACAGAGATTTATTCATGCAATTATTACAATGTGTTTTCTTATGAAATTATCATTAAACAGAACAGATAGGTGCAATAAATATACACATGCACAAGGTATTCATGTTATTTATGTTAAATCAATACATGGGTTACTAAAACTCAGCAATCTATTGTGTTGGTAACTTCACTCAAATCTATCTACAGTCTAGTATGCATTTAGACAAATACGATAAAATATGAATATAATATGTGCAACCTTTGTGGTTGTTCAAGACACACTGAAGGCATGATGCCGACATAGGTTTGCAGAGAAATGTATACAATATGCAGAACTGATGGCCGTTGAAACCCCAGTGTCCATCCTCACGGGAAGGTGTGTGTGTGTGTGTGTGTGTGTGTGTGTGTGTGTGTGTGTGTGTGTGTGTGTGTGTGTGTGTGTGTGTGTGTGTGTGTGTGTGTGAGCCTGAATGAAGTTTTAGGTTCTCCAACAGAAAACACAACAGCATACTTTTCAGAATTTGTACAGGCTTCTCCACTTATAATAGGGGTGTGAATCTTTGGCTTCAGACGATTCGATTTGATTAATGATTCAGTAGGCGATTCGATTCAAGGACAATTATTATATTTTGGAACGATTCGATTCGATTCTGTAAACCACGATTCGATTCAGTAACTTTTAACCAAAATTCTATATCTGTGAAATAAACATGCAATAATGTGACACCCCTTGTCAATTTTACCACTATTCTTTGCGAAGCCAAAATGCTTCCACACTTTGGATTTGGATCTCTGCCATGTTTGAAATGCACCATTAGAGGGTGAGGGAGAAAAAAAACTTGTGGGACTTCCTTGCAAGCTGACTAGCTGATGACAGAGTTACGGATTACCGAGCTGCACTTCACAAAATAAACGTGTAAACTAAGTCTTAAAACATTAATCATGATCGATTCATACGTTTTAAAGCATTTATATCGATTATTGGTGAAGCCAAAGCGATTCATTCTATTTATTTATTTTAGCAGATCGATTTAGTTGAATCGGTAGGACTGACAATCGATTCATTGATTTATCGCATGAATCGTTAGACCCCTAACTTATAAGGCGTTTTGTGGCTCTGGACAAAAATATAAAGGTTGCCTACCCCTGGGTGTAGTTTCAATGTTGACAAATGTTTATTCATTCAAGTGTATGAGTGACAGAGAAAGTGAGGTAGCCAGTGGTTTTCAAACTTTTTAACAATGAGTACCCCCTCAGAAAATATTTGTCTCTTCAAGTACTGTACCACCATTGTGACTAACATTGACCCACAGTCACATGGCTTGTGAAGGGCAAAGTGTTGTAGCCTTACTGTTACTGTTCGTCACTTTACTTCACACTGCTACAGTTGCAGCTTGAAGTCGTGCTGGTATTAAATAATATTGTGAGGGTATTAAAAAAGGTAGTAAATTCAACTCAAGAATCTTTGTATAAACCCTCCCAATGACACTGATCTAATACCACTAATCTGTAACGTAACGTCTGACTGGTAAGAGTCGTCCCTCCAGAGGTGCCTGTTGCGCCAGCGGTGCACCCAATTAGTGTTGCGAAGATTTAGAGAATTTGTGCGATGTGATTATGGTGACCAATATTGCGATTTACGATACAATATATAAAAAGGAATTATGATTGTACTGGCTTGGTTTTCAAGGAAAATGTGAGAATTGATAGTTTTAAAACCTGTATATCTCAATTTAAAACATACACATATAAATAATCAAAATATGAATGTATAAAAGCTTGTACTATAGGCTAATGCCTTTAATGTGTGAAAGCCTTTAAAAATGTGTGAAAGTGATTCCACAGTGATAATGCCCTTTTGTCCTGTCTCTAAATTTCTTTATTTATAACATGCACTTCATTTGCTGTTTAACAATGCTAAATGTATTGTTTATAACCAACAATTTCTTGTGTGATTTTGGACACCAATAACATTAATATAGCCATCTGGTGCATTCATTTTGATGCATCAACTTCTGTCAGTAACCATCATTTTCCGTTGTGTGTCCTGATAATTCACCTATGACAAAGGATAGTAGTATGCCAAAACTGGGTAATACATGTATAGTTCATACCATTGTACAAAAGTTAACATGTTAAATTTTCCTACAAGTTTTGACTTGTTTATTCTATTTTTTATCCTATTTTGCAGTTAGTAATATCGAAAATATTCAACCACACAAAGTGCAATGGAAGAAAAGGTCGGAAGAGCTGCAGTCCCGAATCAATGAGCTGGAGGAGGAGAATGCTTTGCTCAAGCAGCAGCTTGAGCGAAGGCCTTCAGCAAATCAAGGTTAGTAAAGCTGGAGTAAAGTTTTACTTAAGGACTTTCAAGAATGTATGTGGCTTCACTAGAATTTTACAACAATATACCACAACAATATTGGGGTTCACCCATCGTATGAGGGTCACTCTATGTCACAACGTCTGATAGACATATGAGCATATGAGCTCACATCGTGTAGCGACAGTACCTTTAGACTTTGTCTCACTCCGTTTTTCAAGGAAATCATGTCATTCAGATCTTCCTGAGTGGAAGCTAGCTTAACCCCACCTCCTTTACAGCCACCCCCTTCCCGACTATCAGCCGTCAGAACCTTGGTCAGAACGTATTTTTCGAAATTGTGCAGTGGGAGAAGTTATGCTGAGACAGGGGGTAAAGTTGTACTTTAAGGTTGTTTTAAGTTTTATTTTTCTGCTTTTTGTCATTTCTCAGGTGAGAAAATGGACAACACTGCCACCGACCCAGAGTCAGACACTGACTCGAGTTCCAACTCCAGCACTGACTCCACCGATTCCAGGAGCAGTGATACAAGCTCTTCCTCCTCTGATGGCCGCAAGAAAAAGAGGAAGCACAAAAAGAAAAACAAAAAGAAGAGCAAAAAGGCTTCAAAGAACAAAGGACTTCGAGGTAAAGTAAACTATAGAGTTGTGCTGTATTTCTTTAGGTTTGGACATTAAATATAGTGTATACAGCTTAGGGCAGAATTATTAGCACCCCTATGAAAATTTCATTTTTCTTAAAGTACATACTAACCCTTACCCTGCAACTAAGACAAACCACAACAATCTTTGGGGAGAAGTAAACTGTATATATATTAGTGTTTTATTGTTGTTAATTTATTTTCCATTTTCAGTGACAACAATATCGGATGTTGTTAAAAGGTACCGCCGGGTCCTTAAACTAATTCAAAAAGGACGCAAGATGTCGAGGGCATTCCTGAAGGCACGTGTTTCTAGAAACGCAGTTAAAGACACCGCAGCAATCGCGGAGCTCTACATTGCAGAGAGGAGTGTCCTGGATGGAATCAAAGGCGAACAGAGGCTCCTTCATTTAGCAAAGCTCTGCCAGTCCAAAATTGTTGGAGAACTTGCCCTTAAAATTGAAGAGCTGAAGAGGGAAAAAAAACTCATACCATTCTCCAAAAAGGGTTAAAGGGACAGGGGTGAAAGGAGAGAGTTTTTTTAATTAAACGATAAATCCTGTGTAAAATGGATCTGGGATATGTTTAATATGATAATGAGATGGGATGTTCGTTTGGGAGCAAAAAACCACATGCAGACGCATTCTTAAGTTGGCTGTTTTTAGCCGATTCTACCAAAACGCTATAAGCTTGGAACGATGTCTCGTGGTAAAAACAAAATCGCTATTTTAAACAGTTTAAAAGGCTAGAAATAGCCCGACACTTCTTTGGTAGTATAGTAAGGGTCTTAAAATATAAAACGAGGCATTGATAACTTTGTAAGTGTACAGATTGTTTATTACAAATTACATTTTATACACACAATGCCATCAGTTGTTCACCTGTCGACGCCATTTTGTATTTAAGACTCGATATAAGTACATTGACAAATACAGTGATTGTGACCTCCGGGAAGAACACGCAAGCTAAGCTCTGTGTTCGCCAATCTACTTATCAAGTCTTAAATACAAGATGGTGTCGATGGGTGAACTTCTGATGGTATTGTGTGCTTAAAATATAATTTTTAATAAACAATCTGTACACTTACAAAGTTATCAATGCCTCGTTTTATATTTTAAGACCCTTATTATACTACCAAAGAAGTGTCGGGCTACTTCTATCCTTTTAAGTGGTTTAAAATAGCAATTTTGTTTTTACAACGAGACTTGCCCCCATCGTTCCAAGTTTATAGCGTTTTGGTAGAATCGGCTAAAAACAGCCAACTTAAGAATGCGTCTACATTCACTTTTTTGCTCCCAAATGAACATCCCATTTCGTTATCATGTTAAACATATCCCAGATCCATTTTACACCGGATTTATCCTTTAATTTTTTTTCTTTTTTTAAAAAGTTCAAAGTAAGCCTGGTTGAAGTTCTTTGACTTACTATAAATGTACATTGCCCTTTGAACTCTTCGCCTTTGAACCACAATTTCTGATTACGTTTAGTTATTTATTTTCAAATAATAAAGTTGTTTTCCGTGTCTGATATCCTGCTTATGTTTTGTTTATTTCACTTTGTGGTCATCCAGTGTTACTGATTAGTTTTGCAAAACTTTTTTTCTATTTTGTACTGTTACTAGTCTGTAGACTACTGTTCTCAACTGTTTTCACTTTAATTTGACAGTCCTAAGACCTGTCTACTAATGCTTAATTGAATATCGACTGATAGTTTGTTGATCATCAACAGATAGTCAACTATTTTCTCTGTTTTGCTCTGTTAATAGCTTGTAGACACTAAACTGTTTTCACTTTAATTTGACAGTCCTAAGACCAGTCTACTAATGCTTAATTGAATATCGACTGATAGTTTGTTGATCATCAACAGATAGTCAACTATTTTCTCTGTTTTGCTCTGTTAATAGCGTGTAGACACTAAACTGTTTTCACTTTAATTTGACAGTCCTAAGACCTGTCTACTAATGCTTAATTGAATATCGACTGATAGTTTGTTGAGAATCAACTGATAGTCAACAATTTTCTCTGTTTTGCTCTGTTAATAGTGTGTAGACACTAAACTGTTTTCACTTTAATTTGACAGTCCTAAGACCTCTCTACTAATGCTTAATTGAATATCGACTGATAGTTAGTTGAGAATCAACTATTTTCTCTGTTTTGCTCGGTTAATAGTTTGCACACACTAAACTGTTTTCACTTTAATTTGACAGTCCTAAGACCTGTCTACTAATGCTTAATTGAATATCGACTGATAGTTTGTTGAGAATCAACTGATAGTCAACTATTTTCTCTGTTTTGCTCTGTTAATAGTGTGTAGACACTAAACTGTTTTCACTTTAATTTGACAGTCCTAAGACCTCTCTACTAATGCTTAGTTGAATATTGACTGATAGTTTGTCGACAGTCATATGACAATGAACAGGTTGTCACCTACACAGGGTGCCTATTGATTGATAAAATATTCTCATCTTTATTTTGCAATGAACATATATGATCAACAGAGGGTTGAATGTTCGTTCATTAGATGTGTTCCTTGTGAGTGGAGGAAAGTTGATCCATATGAAACGTAAGTTGAGAATTGGTTAATAACAGCAGTTGATAGTCAACTTACTAGAAGTTGACACTCAACTGATAGTTGAATATTTGTAAAGAACATGTAGTAAAAAGCACAATGTCTGTTGCAGACTGTTTTTGTAAAAATAAATGAACAAAATAAAAATATACTATAGTTAACTAACACTTAGTTGAATGCATGTTACATATTTGTTGACAAGCTCTGTAGAGTATCAACTAACTCACTGTTGAATATCAACTAAACACCAGCTAATAGTGCAACGTGTAGTTAACTTAGTTAGTTGAATGCTTGTTTCTTATCTGTTGAAAGCTTTGTTGATTATCAACTCACCATCTACTAATAATGCAACTAATAGTTAACTGACAGTTAGTTGAATGCATGCTACGTGTACAAAACAACATCTACTAATAGCGCAACTTATAGTTAACAGACAGTTAGTTGAATCCATGTTTCTTATCTGTTGAACAAGCTCTGTCAAATATCAACTAACCATCTACTAATAGTGCAACTTATAGTTAACTTACAGTTAGTTGAATACATGTTGCTTATCAGTTGAGATAGTTCGGTTGAATGTCAACTCATTCACTGTTGACATGCAACTGAATATCTACTGATGGCTTGTTGAGTGTCAACAGTGGACTATCAAACTAAAGTGTTACCGCCATCTGCTTTGAAAAGATATTTGCGCCCCCAGAATAAGTTGAAATTGTCAATAAAGTCCCTTCCTCTTTCATTGCAGACTCTGGAAAGCCATGTATTCAGTGCAAGTAGACGACTGAATCTGTTTATTCCCCTGTCAACAGTTGGTATGGGTCCACTGATGGAAGACTTGATGTGTATTTTGTCCAGTGTATCCAATAGATCAGTGTAATCCCTCTTCAGAAGTTCTGACTGTTCTCTTTGAATATCATTAAATCCTGCATGCACAACAATCTGTGAGATTTTGGGGTTTTACAATAGGATTTTGGCTAGTTTATGGTTGATATTACTAACCATTCCATATGGGAAGATGCATGTTTTGATCTTCTTACCGGTTATATCCTTGATAGTTGAGTCTCCTATAATCAGAGTGTCTGGTTCATCTGCTTTCTCTGAGATGGGCCCTTGTTGGACGGTGGCAGACACATGCGCAGCCCGCCTCCGTGGCGACTGGTTGTTCCGTCTCTGTCCGCACTGTCCGTCCGGACGCATCTCGGGGCTCAGGGGTGCATCGGTGGCAGGCGCGTTCGTGGACTCTTGAAGTGGCAGGAACCGGTTCTTCAGTGGCAGGGTTTATTTGAGTGACGGGCTAATCCGGCTGATAACTTTAGCTTTGGGTAGCTTAGCATTTGGTGTTGAGTGAACTTGTTGATTTACTTTGGTATGTTGCTTTGGCTTAGCGCCGACTCTGTTCCAGTGAGACGCAGCTGGAACTGTCTCTCTCATGTCCAGCTTCGGGAAGGATACAGTGTAGCTTTGATCATCTTGCTGTATCTGAGTGAGCTCAGCAAACTCACCCATCGGCACTGTATCCTGTGATAGTCCTTTGCATTTTTCTACTGCTGCTAGTCTCGTTTCAATTAAAGCCAATGTCTGTTTCAGTTTGGCGCAGTCTGTGCATTTCCCAGTCTCCGTGCCTGAGATATCCGAATACAGAGACATGTTGGCGATAGGAAAGTCCAAGGCTTTTTCTGCGGTCTGATCCGGGAGTAAAAAGTGCCAAAATGTATTGTTGAATCGAGCGATTGAGGACGACGGAAACAAACTATATACTGTTAGGTAAATAAAATAAGATAAAGTAGATCTGAACGATGAATTAAGTAGTTCTTTCCAATGCCCAGCGGAGCTTCGGGAGCTTCGGGAAACATGACCTCTCTCTCTCCTCTCTCTCCCACACTATCGTTCCCAAAGTCCGACGTTACAAACGCTAGGAAGCACTCGAGCTAGCACTCTAGTCTCATCTCCATAGGACGCGACTAGCAAGGACGCGTCCTAGCAAGGCTGCAGCCTTCACTTTGGGAAACAGCCCCTCTCTAACGTCTTTCCAGTGTTACGGTTCAAGGTGACCCCCTCGAAACGGGGTGCTCACGTGCAATTTCCTGTTACTGGAATCATGTTGAGCGCGCCCTACTGGAGAACTCATGCAATTGCATCTTTAAATAATCATGGGTTTAGTAGCCCTATATTCCATATGGGTTACACAGCATTTTACGGGTGCCAAGCCTAAAGCCAACCAATAAGGCCCTGTCAGACCATTAAGACCCTAACAGACCATTAAGCTGCTTTCACACTGCCGCGCGGCAGCTCGCCGCCTCCATTAATTTCAATGAGGGAAGGGCGGCAGAGGGGAGGCGGTTACAAAAGCGGCTGTAGTCCAGGAAGCGGTTGCTGCCCACGTGAACGCGCACAGATCTTGCCCTACCGTTCAGCTTTCCCTGTGTTGAAACTTTCAGCGGCAGCAGCAACAGCAGCAGCAGCCGCTTTTGAAAACGCCTTGCCCTTCACACCGCCGCGCTGTACCCTCCGGCAGCGAGGCGGTCATAAGGGCGGTTGCCACGCGGCGGTGTACAAGCACCCTAAAGACCCTGACGTTGGGCTGGGCGAGATGGACCAAAACTCATATCTCAATGTTTTTTGTTCGAATGGCGATATACAATATTATAACTATATTTTGAGCAAAACTGGTAAAATGTGTAGTTTTAACTCCACGCCACAAATATTCACCATCAACCATTTATTTAGGTTTATTTTTTAGTTTTATGCTCAACAAGGTACAGCTGTGCTTTAACAACAGACATGTAAGGGATAATGTATAGAAGGCCAGTCATTATCGGGAAAATAAGCCCCGACAGGGCGAACAGGGCTTCGCCCTGAAGGGGCTTATTTTCGATAATGACGGCGACGTTCTATACATTATCCCGAATATTACACGGCTACTTGCCTCAACGAAAAAATAACTTCATGGTGTGTCTTTTTACAATTTATTAGTAACCAGCATTCGTAGTGTTGATCAGCAGAGAAGTAGTCCACCAAAGACGGTGACGTCGCTTATCAACCGAAGACGCTTGGGTTGACAAGTTACCGGACTAATGCAAAAAATCTTTTGTTTTCCTTGACAGCGGTCAATTATAATTAGCAACGCTGAATTATCAAATATAATTTATTATTAATTAAAAATCCGAGAGCAGGTAAGGTGCAACACTAACCATCTCGTAGTTGGAGGCAAGAGAGTATACGAGATAAAAATAAAGCACATTAGTTTGAATGTCTTTAGCTTGTGTGTGCCCACACACACATAAAACACATGTATTACACACAACCAGACTCGTTCATTACTTCACTAAACTCAAGGGCGTAGGTTTGGTCTGAGCTTTGGTAGGGACAGTACCCAGACACCCCCGCACACACACACACACACACACACACACACACACACACACACACACACACACACACACACACACACACACACACACACACACACACACACACTAAATGAAATAATGTATGATGCGCAACTGACTTTAACTTTGTTTGATGCATTATCTGCTGATGCATATGCAGTAAAATATTTAGTATAATTGTACACATCTGCTTGGTAAGCAAAGACAAAGATTCCGTCTACCTATTAAATTGTAAAACAGATCGGTCTCAAAAGACGTTTTTATATATTTTATATGCCAAATATGCCCGTCTTATGCGCAGCTTCTCCCGTCATGGTCCACTCGTTTACACCGCCCGAGGTAAATTGCCGGCTCGAGCAAGCACCCCAATTTACCCTCCTTGACCCTACACACATTGGCGGTTTCATTTTAATGAAAATGTGATTAGACGCTCCACGTGGGGGGTAGGGGGGAGGGGGGGGGCTTGAGTAGAGGTGTTGCTGCGTTGTCTAGACAGAGACAACGCAGCAATATCAACATGAGTAGTTCTAGCTGGAGAAGGGCATGTGTTCATTCTATTGAAGTCTACGCAATATTATTGTATTGCCTACTATTTTTGTTTTTATAATTTCCATTTCACAATTTTCCTCAAATTCATGCGCTGAACAGTGACCTGGTTGTGCGTGCGTGCGCGTGTCTGTTGGGTTATCTGGATTATACAGGATGTAGCAAGCAAGTGATAACCAGATAAGATAGTGAAAGCGCGAGCTGCTGACCATCATGGGAGAGAAGGTGATGCAGGCGCATTAAACGAAGACAGGGAGAGATGATGCGATATACGAGAAAGGCGCAGAGGAACTTTCCTTACGAGAAGCTGCGACTGAACTGGCTGGGCAGTGCAAAAAAGGAAAACGTATGTTGGGAGGCGGTACCGAAGTGGGAAGTTAACCCTTTGTGTACCGCATGAGGCGTTTTTTTTTCGTTTCAACCTGAATAAGATTCCTCCCAAGATACTTTCTCGTGCGCACCAGATACTTTCTCGTGAGCACCAGATACTTTCTCGTGCTCACGAGAAACGTTAAAAACATTTTTTTTACCCCATGTCCCTTTACGGGTTCCGTACTCTCTACCACCGTGTCCGCCATGTTTTTGTTCAAAGTTTGTTGTGATGCGTAACGTGGATGGGAGAAAACTACGTACATATAAGGGGCGGGGCGGGTTCCGTACTCTCTACCACCGTGTCCGCCATGTTTTTGTTCAAAGTTTGTTGTGATGCGTAACGTGGGTGGGAGAAAACTACGTACAGATAAGGTTCGGCTGCGGGATTGAGCAGCTGAACATGGCTTGTAGGCTCAGAGAGCAGCTTTCGGCCTTATAAAATTGCGCTCGCAAGGCAACATCAAAATAATATATATACTGGTATGGCAATATTGTCTCAACTACATATCTCTTTCAAAAAATATACAGGTGTTGCGGCCCATGATAGGCGCTGAACAAGAATTAATGGACCAAGGGACGGTATTACCAAAAGCAGGGGTGTTTATTATCAACCCGTCAATTAATCTGAGGAAGGCCAAAAAGGGCCAACAATCATGATCCCAATGCAGGGGATGATAAAGGTGAAACCACGGAAGGCGGTGGCGAAGCCAGGAGCCGGTTGCACGATCCTTCGGGTTATAGGAGGTGGAAGAGAGAGAATGGCTACCGCAGATGGATCTCCTTAAGTAGGGAGGTATCAGGTGCCTGCAATCACTCGTTAGCCTGCGACCACAGGGAGAAAGGGTGAAACAGAAATACCTGCCCCAGCAGGGGGTGCCAAAAATGAATACCAACTTAATATAAATGAGGGTTCGTAACACAGGTAAGAATTTTACTAGGTATATCGTCCAGCCCCACCCTGACGCAGACCATGAAGACCCTGACAGACCATTAAGACTGCGACGCAGACCATTAAGACCCTGAAAAACACAATTAATAGCGGTTTTGTTTGCATACGGTTGACAACGCTTGAATAGCATCAGCTTTGATCTGTTGATGGGCGAACTGTTGAAAATGTCACTTTAGGGCCCCCTACTGTCCTATTTTGATTAAATTTAGCCTGATTAACCTTGACCTATGCTTCTTTAAATACACCAAGTTCGGTGATGATTGACTCAAGTAAACCCCGCCTTTAGTCACTTATCATTGATTGGGCTAATTGACGTCCGCCATTTTGTTACAGGTTCTGTGTTTCCTAGGCACATTTGCTGAACATGAGGAGGTACAAATGTCTACAAGATTTCATGACTGTAGAAGAAAAATGTCAGAGAATATGTCCATTCAAAGTCTGCATATTCAGTTAATGGATATAGCTCCCTATCGCCCCATCTGGGTACAATTTGGAGAGGTTGCATTTTCAGTTACCTGTTTTACCGCTCCCAATAGCCCGACATGGATACAATTTGGCGGGGTTCATCATGACCCATGTTCCTTTGACTACATCAAGTTTGATGAGGATTGGTTTAAGTTAACCTTGCCTTTCGGCATTAAGTTCATTTTGAACGATTTTGAGCCTCTAGCAGCCATGTTGTTTTGTCTATCAACTTAATTTTACTCGAGCAGTTGGAACTTTGGTCTCCAACAGCCACTAGGTTGGTCCCGCTCAAATCAAACATTCCTTCTATGAACTGTGGTGATTTGAGTCACAGGCCATGCCCATTCCGATGCCACGCCCTAATTGAAAATATGTTGACTCTGTCACCATATTTGTTCAAAATTTGATTCTGAACAACTTTTGTATTGGACTCAAGATCATAGGAGTCCAATTTGATGTTAATATAAGCATTTCAGTCTTTATGCGTTTTAAACCACACCCTTTTTAGAAGTCAATGGCAACTGGGCGCTTTAGTTTTTTCATTGCACAGACTGCGCTTAATGTCAGATTGAAGACATTGGTCCATTATAGATGATAGGTGATAAAATATTTTTTTCTAAGTGAAAAAAACCTAGAATCCTTAAGGAATTTAGTCATAGGTTCTTGAGGCATATTTGTTCACCATGAGGATATGCGTGTGTTAACAAAGTATCATGACTCTAAGTCAAAGCAGTTATTAGTTATGTTTGTTCAAAGTTTGCATTTTTGGACTGTTGCTATAGCTCCACCTTTGGGCCAATCAGTGTAATATTTATTCTCTCAATCATCAGACAGATCCCGCCCTGCAGAGCGGGTTTTATAAAAAGACAAAGACAATCCACACACAGGCAGGTCAAGTTCCACCTTCTGACGATGTACCACTCAACAAAAAGATATATTTTGTTTTACCCCTTTAGAAAAGGGTGTGAGGGGTTACAGTGCGGGTTACCAAACTATAAAAGGTATCCTGTCAAACTAGCAAAAACACCATTGAGCCAAGGAATACAGCAGCACTAAGTAAAACCCCTACTTCTCAAAATGCAATCCCGAGTGGATGATAATGAATCACTGGATCCCAGTGGATTAAAGGACAAAGAAGCTCACCTCTTGTTGAAACAAAGCTGGCAGAGATTGTTTCTTTAAAAAGGAGATTAATGGTAACAACTCACCCACACCAGCAGGAGAAGACATCAGACCCAGGGTGGAGCATAAGTGTTCGTCCCTCTTCTTCATACTATCAATCATCGCTTGACTTGCTTTCTCCCCTTACGAATCACCATGTCGATCAGACAAGGTGCTTGGTCTGCTCTGATCGTCTGGCCCTCCATCACAGAGTCCTTTTCCTCAGTATTGAACACCTTCTGCTGCCAAAGGTCTGGGTCTGTGACTTTTTCCACAAATTTAGAACGGATCCTTCCAAGATCCCCTGGAAGAGAAATCAAAAGGCAATATGAAATGACAATGAGCAAACATAATAGTTGATTCATTAAACTCGTCTTTATTGGGGTCAAGATAAAATCGTTTGTTGCACCAACTTGTTCACTCACAATATAAAAAAAGTCCTTAAAACAAACAACTTCGATAGTTCAGATCATTAACTCTAAAAACCCATGCTTATCATACAGCAAAATTCAACAGTTTGTGCATTAAGATAAACACAACGATCATCAACAATCTAGTGTAGAGAATAATCCTATTTCCTATCACTTTAATCTGTAGAAGAGCTTTAGTCCAAACAAGATTCAGAAAGCTTTTTTCAATCAACTTCATTTTACTTGGGCAGTTGGAACTTTGGTCCCCAACAGCCAATTAGTTGGTCCCGCTCAAATCAAACATTCCGTCTATGAACTGTGGTTATTTTGGTCACAGGCCACGCCTATTTCGATGCCACGCCCTAATTGGAAATATGTTGACTTTATCTTGTTCAGAATATGATCCCGAACAACTTTTGTATTGGACTCCAGATCATAGGAGTCCATTTGATGTTGATACAAGCAATCAAGTCTTTTTGCGTTTTAAACCATACCCTTTTTAGAAGTCAATGGCTCCTGGCTGCTTTAATCTTTTTTATACCGAGTTCTTTAAATTTCAGATTGAAGACATTGGTCCTTAGATGATATGTGTTGAAGGATTTTTGTCTCAGTGAAAAAACCTAGGAACCTTGGGGAATTGAGTATTTTCAACAAAGTTCGAGATTGTCGTAAATCTATCCAAATAAAGTCATAGGTTCTTGAGGCATATTTGTTCACCGTGAGGATATGCATGCGTTAACAAAGTGTCATGACTCTACGTCAAAGCAGTTATGAGATATAATATATATAATATAGATGTTGGGCCAAACAGTGTAATATTTGCTCTCTATTAATCTTGAGACAGCCTCTACAGCCGTAGTAAGTTTCATAAAAAGCATGCGAGCAGTTTAGGCTGTGTAAGTCAAACGTGGCGGAATAATAATAATAAAACTAAGAATTACAATAGGTTGCCTTCACACTTTGTGCTTGGCACCCTAATAAAAAAAAAACATGAACAATTACAATAGGTTGCCTTCGCACTTTGTGCTTGGCACCTTAATAATAAACTCGAGCAAATTATATCCCACCCTTCCAAAACAAAATCTTGTTTTAGGGTAAATGATAACGTTGGTTAAATTATTTTTGGAAAGAACAGCTGATACAGCGGTAATAAGTTGTACTTTTAAATCAATCTAGCTGCAAACACCGTACAGCAAACACATATTTTCTTGACACAGACATCGTGTACAAGCCATAGATAGTATATGAAATGGATGTAGCATCCGGGCAGACCTCAGTTATTCCAACTGCATCCAATTCTCTTTGCTTATAAGCGTCGCCATCTTGTCATAGTTTGACTCCGCCTCATTTCCTCTAACCAAAAAAGGGCATTAATGTGACGTCGGGGGGAGGGAGATACCCCCATCTAGGTGACGTACCCCAAATTAGCTCGTAGCTCATTAGTTTTTAAACGATTGGTTGGTACAGTTGACCGCAGAGCAAGGCATCCTGGCACCGGAATGAGCAATAGGAATGAACGCAGTCGAGGTCAAGATGAAGGAGATAGCATGCTAATCCTGAAAACTAGCCTCCGAGGCGAGATGAGGGTCAGCGGCTAGCTGTCACTCAAGAGGCCGCGCCCCTAATAATTCATACATTATAACCTCCAATAAAATAAAACTAGCCTGCTTAAAAAAATAAATCTGTCCCCTTAGTGTTGTAATGGAGAACTAAACACACTGTCTGGAATGTTTTTTTGGACCAGGCTGTAAATAGCAGCCTGGTCCATAGCAACCACCTCGTAGTGGCCACCCGGTGCTACTGCAATGTTTTTCCCTTCCGCATTGGATGCTGGTAGAACTCGCTGTGGTTGGGGCTTAGTACAAGCCCATAACTTTTAGGATGATGAGTATTCGATCGTGAGAAAACATTGTTTTACCGTGAGAGAATGAATGAATGCGGGTGTGCGTGTGTGTGTGTTTAAAAGAATGAATGAATGCGGGCGCTCGTGTGTACACCCATCTGTTTAAACACCCGCAACCTAAACACGTAATACAGTCCATGGCAATGTATATTAACGGGGGGATACATGCATAATATGAACACAATTCGATAACGATAAAACTGTTAAGAAACTATGTTTGTCAATGTATTGCCATGTATCATTAAATAGACCCACAGTGTTTCCCATACATAGACCAATGTGTGGCACAGCGCCTTTTTGTGCGATTTTGAAATATAAATATCATTCCGTTGATTCATCTCTGCATAGCACCGTCATTCTCTTTCGCACACGCACACAGAGGCAAGCGTGCATAAATGCCAATGATGCGCGGGTACACTACCACTTATAGATCAACCCGCGTGTCACTGATACATGCACATGCCCTGACATTGGATTCGCCCGCTCCTCCTCTCAACGCGCCTACAAAGGAAAACCCGAAGCAGTGGGATATTTGGCACAGTGAAGACTGTCGGCGACATCTGGAGATTACCAATGTTTAGTATGATATACTGTGCTCAAACACACCTGCCCAAAATTATTGTTGACTCAGAAAAGATAATGTTAGCCTTATGAACTCAACCTTATTAATGTTGAACATCCCGCACCCTAAGTCAGCATAGACAGCGTTGGTAACGCAGCAAACGAGGCAATTAATGTGAAATGCGGTTATAGTTTAGATAGATTAAGGTGTTAGACTGGGTACCCCCAGCCCGTTCTGCCGGTGATTTGAATTCGCTCTGCAGCAGGGGCTGGAGAGAAGCAATACATTTCTTTCTGTTTCCGATCCCCTTTTACTGGAGCCAATCACCAATCACCTTTTTCCCCCTTGCGCGCTAATGGCTGGTTTAACACAATGACGACAGGGAATTGATTGCCAAAATATCATGTCAAAATGTCCAAATATCAACTCGGAAAGTTAAAATGCGTTCATGGCTCTTAATGGGGAAGGGAGATGGCACTCTCATTGGTTCATTGCATGTTACGACCAAAACACACCTACGGGTATTCAGACCCACCCATTTTAGGCCCCGTTTACACGAGGACGCTTGCGGGTAAAAACGACAAAATATTTTATCGGAAGTGCCTTTCGTTTAGACGGTGACAGCGTTTTAGGGGCATGAAAACGCATAAATCTGAAACCACCCTCCAGAGTGGAAAAGTTTAATACGCTCCGTCGTAGCTTTTCCGTCTACACTGCCAAGACGCAAAACACTGCTCAGATCTGCTCACGTCGCGTACGCGTTTACGTCACATACATGTGTCAGTACAAGGAAATAAACAAACATGTCAGATTATTTCCATGCGTCGGACCTTCAAGCTGCTCTGGCAGCTCTAAAAAGCGTACAGGAGTCTTTCCATGAAATGTACAGATAGAATTACTGAACAGAGAAGGATCTTTTTGGTTTTTGCGGCACGGATAAGAGAAGAAGGAAGATTCTACGCATGCGCTCAGACATGGCGGTGTTGTGTGATAGTGTATCACAGCACCACCTAGCCGCCTGGCATGCATACCCATTCGAATTCCACACACTTTTGTGTCACCGTATGCACGCAGATTTCCTCCCGAAAACAATCGTCTAAACGCGGAATAAAAAGTGAATACGCGACGCCACTTTTGCGTCTTCTGTTCAGACCGTCATCGTGTAAACGTAGCCTTAGATGGGTTTATCTGCCGGTATAATAGCAACAGCGACAGAGATCCGCCCACAAAGCCACTTCCGTTTTGCGCTTCTCACTTGAGTTTCCATTATGTCCTACTGCTCTTTAAAATGAGGATTTCTTCTCTGTTTTCAAGATAAGAGTCTCTTACGGCCCCCCCATGGTGTCGCCCATTCCTTCTGGTTCATCTCCGTCAGGCAGAGCTTTGTGATGTCTACCACTCCCTCTATGGCGCGCCCCCTCTGCTCCTCGTTCTTACCATCCACCTCCTCCTCCCCACTCATCTTCAGCTCCTTGTGTAGGAAAGCGTGTGCCTTCTCCTCAGCCCTCTGGAACAGAACAAACATCAAGGAGAACTTAACTCTGAACTCACAGAGGACATCAGAAGCATCTATCCTGGATTCACGTCCCCTGGTCTAAAGAGGGAAGCCTGGAGACTATTACACAAACTATATACACAAACAGACATTATATTTATCTTCTCCACATCAGTACCAGTAGAGTCTGATCACAACCAACTCATCTGTGTCCATCGTCTGTGTATGAGCCTGATATACTTTTTATCTTCCGTTAACATAGTTTATTGTTTCAGGGCTCCCTCTAGAGATGGAGAAGTTATTGAAAACTCCACAATAAAAGTCCACAACACCCCCAAACTGACCTCACTACAGTACAGAGAACCTCCACAATAAATGTCTACTACATGAACCAAACAGACTGAACCTCCACAATAAAAGCCCACAACACCCCCAAACTGACCTCACTACAGTACAGAGAGAACCTCCACAATAAATGTCTACTACATGAACCAAACAGACTGAACCTCCACAATAAAAGCCCACAACACAACCAATCTGACCTCACTGCAGTACAGAATGAACTTCCACAATAAAGGTTTCTAGACCAGAGGTTCCATATGAAACACCCTCAACACGGTGGAACTAGTGATTGATGTTCTGATCAATATTCCTTTATTCAGACAGGTTATCTCTCGGAGATCAACCTCTCTTTTACAGCAGGAACCTGGAAACACTGGAATGGGACTGGAAACGGATTATTCTAGAACATATCAACACATTAAGAATATATACGACCAATAATCTAAAGAAAACATGACATTTAGTGAGCTGTACCTTAGTTTCTCTGTGATGAAACCGTGTGCTGCCTGTGTCATAGGAAAATATAAAAGCACAAAAGGAAGGAAAGTAAGATCCGTTGAAGAACAGATTCAGGTGTTAACCAAAACATAATGTAAGTGTGCAGAACGGAGACAGAACGTGAACACAGCTCTAAAGGTTCTGAGTAAAGACTGAGATGCTGGGCTCCTCAGTGAGGACAGATTGAATGAGGAAGGAGACTTTGAACACAGCTCACCACGTGTAAAGCCTTTATCATCCACCTCTTATATGATACAGTCCAACCAACACTTTCCACCCATCTCTTTCCCTTAAGCCGTTCCGTGCTTCCAGGCGATCACACAGATCCCGCCTGTCCTGTGCTAACCCTAGCGCGAGCTCTAGCTCTAGCTCCAACCTCTCCCTTAGCCTTCCTTCTAGCTCCAACAACCCCCGTCTGTCGTTTGCTAGCTTTTTTAAGCCCCATTACCCCTGCCTAACGATCCCCATGCTTGCCTTGTTAGAAGGAGGAAGTCCATATATGGCTTGGGGGTGGAGCCAGCAGGTTGCCAGACCTACCACTCCCCTCACTCCTCCCTGGCGTCTGCCACACACCCTCCACCTCAGCTCCGACCTAGAGGGAGGGGCGGTCCAGCTCCCTAGAGAAACCCTCCTGGACAGGGCCTCTGCAATCCCCTGTGCTGGGTCGTCTCCGGCTGCGGCGTCTCCGTCTCCGGCTGCGGCGTCTCCGTCTCCCCCTGCGGCGTCTCGGTCTCCCCCTGCGGCGTCTCGGTCTCCCGCTGCGGCGTCTCGGTCTCCCGCTGCGGCGTCTCCGTCACCCGCTGCGGCGTCTCCGTCTCCCGCTGCGGCGTCTCCGTCTCCCTCTGCGGCGTCTCCGTCTCCCCCTGCGGCGTCTCCGTCTCCCCCTGCGGCGTATTCGTCTCCCCCTGCGGCGTCTCCGTCTCAATTCAATTCAATTTTATTTGTATAGCCCTTAATCACCATTACAGTCTCAAAGGGCTTAACAGGCCAAATATTTGTGACACCCCCCTTTACCCATGCCCCCACACGGGCAAGAAAAAACTCCCTTGAATCAGCAAGGAAGAAATCTTGAGAAGAAACGCAGTGTAGGGGAGCCCTTCTTCCAGATGGTCAGGAGTGCAATGGGTGCCACAATTGACATACAGGTAAATACATGCACATCATATTGAAACGGTGATGGGGTTCTGGCCGGTTATCCATGAGGAGAGTCCAGGCATCCAGTCCAGTACCCGCAACACGCTAGAACAGACAGAATAGTGAATTAGAACGGAAAAGTACATAGTGGGAATGTATAATGTAATAAGAAAAGCACAAGCAAACAGAGTAGTCTTCACTTCGCATCTGTCGTTTTCACACTCCAAATGCAAGATTATAGAGGTGCGTTTTGAGCTTTCCTTTGAATAGCTCCACAGAGTCAGCTTCCCTGATCACTGATGGCAGCCTATTCCATAGGAAGGGGGCTCGATAGGCTGTCCAGCCGATTTCTTTTTAACCTTCGGCAATGAAAGAAGGCCCGCTCCCGAAGACCGGAGGGACCGAGAACGACTATAAGGAATAATCAGGTCCTTCAGGTAGGATGGAGATAATCCATGCAAGGCTTTATAGGTTAGCAATAGCACCTTAAAGTCTGATCTGAAAGTTATTGGTAGCCAGTGTAAAGAGGCGAGAATAGGTGTAATATGATCAAACTTTCTCTTTCTGGTCAGCAGTCTAGCTGCCGCATTGTGTACCAACTGTAGACTTTTTGTGGTAGAGTTCGGTAATGCCGAGAACAGTGCATTGCAATAGTCCAGTCTTGACGAAACAAATGCATGAATCAGTGTCTCTGCATCCACTGCAGATAACATTGGTCTGATTCTTGCAATGTTTCTCAGATGGAAAAAGGCAATTCTAGTTATACTTCTTATATGTTGGTCAAAGCATAATTGAGGGTCAAACAGGACACCAAGATTTTTGACGGACGCACTCTTTGGGATGGCGAATTCATCCAACCACAGAGAGACATCCTCAAACTCTTCCCGGTCCCACTTCGAGCCGATAACTATCAGCTCTGTCTTCCCAGAATTAAGCAGTAGGAAGTTTTGTGACATCCAGCCCTTCACAGCAGCCAGACAGGACTCAACCCTTTCAATCTGGGCCGAGTCCCCGGAATCTACAGGAATGTAGAGTTGGGTGTCATCCGCATAGCAATGGAAACTAATTCCGAAGCTGCGGATAACGTCGCCCAGGGGAAGCATGTAAATTGCAAAAAGTAATGGACCAAGAACCGACCCTTGTGGTACGCCGAAGCGTAATTTACAGTGCTTTGATTCTGCACCCTCATGAAGCACAAATTGGGTTCTATCTGTGAGGTACGATTCAAGCCAACCAAGAGCCGTACCCCCGAAACGAACATAGTGTTCAAGACGGTGAAGAAGAGTGCTGTGGTCAATCGTATCAAACGCAGCGCTCTTGTGCTTGTATTTTTATCCAAAGCTAAAAGGATGTCATTTACAACTCTTGTAATAGCAGTTTCAGTTGAGTGGAAATTTCTGAACCCCGACTGGAAAGGTTCAAAGAGATTGTTCCTCGTCAAATAATCAACGATTTGCTTTGCTACAATCCTTTCCTGTACCTTGGACAGGAAGGGCAGATTCGATATAGGCCGATAGTTCCTGACTAATTCAGGATCTAGGCCAGGCTTTTTGAGTAGCGGTTTTAACACCGCAGCCTTGAAATTGGAGGGAACAATTCCTGTTGAAAATTAAAGATTCATAAGCGAGAGTGTAACTGCAGGCAGTGTTTTCCTGCTCTGCGGGGTATTATATGTAATTCGGTCTTTGACCTCAAGGTGGACTCGTGTTATTTCTTGTAAATGTATCCGTGTTATTTCTTGTTCGCGGGTTTTGTCGAGAAGCTTCGAGAAGCTAGTGTCCCAGCTGCAGACAAGTCATGTTCTATAAACGTTCTATGTTTCAAGCAGGCAACAAGAAAGATTTAATTTAACCCCATTGGCTACAAGCAGGCAAAGTGGTTAGTGTTGTGTTTTTGTTACCTTTTGATTGCCGTGAAGGATTTGTATGCTCTTGGGTAATTATTTGTGTGTTAAACTAATTTCATGTCTGTATTGTATTGTAGTTCTACGGTGTGATTAAACCATCAGTAAAAGGAGCCGGAGCCTCGAGTATTTCAATGGGCGTTACAGTAGAACACTACACTGCATCGTGAAGACTCCAAGATGGACGTAACACGGAGCTGCGCGCAGATGGCCTTAACACGGAGCTGCGCGCGGACAGAAGACGACGTCACCGCACACTGCTAGAAGGAGGTACCGCAATAAGAACTGTCGCGCTTGAATCACAAGGAGAAGACGTTAAAGGCTAAATAAGCAAGAATGCTGAAGATCACATCTTGAAAGTAGCACAAGTAATCTGCCATTTAAGCTGCGTTGTGGACATTTCATTTGTGTGCTGCCTTAAAGTAACAGTGGATATTTAATTTGCGGTTGGTTGTAAGAATCAAAGTGACTAAGTAAATACAGTGTTTTGAAGTGAATTAAGTGTAAGATGTTTTAAGTTTAAAATCGTATTATTGCATGTGATATCATGCAAGTGGGTTTTTCATATTAAGACTACCTAAGATTTCATAGCAATTATTATTTGCCTTACATTGCCATTCTAAACAGGTTTTACAGCAGTTGCCTTGATGTGTAGTTAAACAAGTTTAAGCTAAGGCAATCCCAAAGGCCTTATACAGTATATTGCCTATATTGTGCATTTAGAAAGTGAAACATTTATTTTGGGTTTCATATAGATTTTATTTCATATCAGCGCATTTGAGAAGTACATTTCATTTAAATGTCAACACATTCATAAACATTTAACATGTCACAAACAAGCGTAAGTGCTACACAGGCAACTAAAGAAGCCAAGCATGGAGACCCACAAGAAGATGGTGAACATACCCCAGCTCAAGCTGACTCTGGTGAGCAAGCTGAAGCAACAGCACAAGACGCACAATCCCAGGTTGGTGCATATATCACACAACAGCCTCCAGACATGAGAAGAAGCGAACGTCCACGAACGCTAACTGAAAAAGGAAAGGCTCAGCTGGATGAAAGGTTGTGTGAACTGAACGCACATTTTGTGAAGCTATATGGAAAGTGGAAATATCACATTAATGGCTTAAGACGAACCATTAGGGAAAATGATGCTGTGGATCTGATTGAGGATGTTGCAAGCACAATCAACTCTATCCAAGATCAGATTGACTAAACTTACCTCAAAATAAGAGATATTGCAACTCCTGAACCTGAAATCCGGAGAATAAATGACACATGTAATGCACTCACTGTGACTGCAAATAAAAGGGCTCAACAATACCTCAGTGGTAATGAAGATTCAGAAGTTGTACCCTGGCCTGAAGCTGAGTCAGTGTTTGACAACACAGTATCCAGTGCAAGCTCGCTTAAACCCAGCTGTAAGTCAAACACCTCTTCCAGTCTGTCACGGTACAATAAACTACAAGCAGCGGCCGAAGTTGCAGCTACACAAGAAGTTCTCAAAATAATGAAAGAACAACATCAACGAGAAGAAGAGATTCGGAAACTTGAGTTGGAGGAACAAATGTTAACGGCTAAAAGAGAAGCTGAAGAAAAGGAAATTGAAGCGGAGAATGCTGGAAAACGAACTCAGTTTATTTCAGAAAGCGCTGCTAGAAAAACGGAGCTGGAAAAGAAAAGGCGAGAAGTGGAACGGTTGGAGGAAATAAAAAAGCACAATGCAGCACAAGCCAGGCTGAATATTTTCTCAGAAGATCATTATGAAGAGATAGCACACCAGTCAGCCATTTTGACTGAACAGAGTCGAGACATCTATCCATCCTCACTAAAGGTTCCAGTTTCCCTCTACCAACCATCCGCTCTCAACCCTGTAAGCAACCCCTTATATCCTGCTCAACAAGCACCGCCTCCCCAAGCTAGCCCTGCTCAGCAAACCATACCTGATCCATCTTATCATCCACACCTAGCTGCCATCACTAAGACCTCTCCCCCACATCCCTCAATGTTCACATCCAAATACACACCTCAACCAGCCAGTTTCCCTCAATCTCCAATGGTTCAGCAAGCCACCCCAATCAACCTCTTACCATTCAACAAGTCCCATTTACCAAGGTTCCCACTACTCACTCACCCACATTCACCACCTCTCATGAAGCCTCCAATGATCTTGTGAGAACACTCGCTGAAGCGATTACAGCCAGTCGTATCCCAATCCCAGAACCGGCTGTCTTCGTAGGAGATCCTCTCAAGTATAATGATTGGAAGCTTTCATTCTGTACTCTGATTGATCGGAAGAACCTGCCAACTCAAGAAAAACTCTTCTTTTTGCGCAAGTACGTTGGTGGCCCAGCCAAAAGAGCTATTGAAGGACATTTCCTAGTAGCAACAGAAACGGCTTACAAAACCGCCTGGGACAAACTTGAGGACAGATACGGTCATTTTGTCAGTTTGTTATTGGTAAGGCATACCGCGACAAGATACACGCATGGCATAAAATCGGCCACAAGGACAGCGAAGATCTTCGTGAGTTTGCGGATTTTCTAAGCAGTGTCGAATCAGCCATGCCTTATGTTCAAGGTTTACAAGCTCTTAACGACTGTGTGGAAAACCAAAAAATAGCTGCCAAATTACCTGATTGGTTAGGTGCAAGTTGGAACAGAAAAGTCACTATGTACCAAGATGAACACAAACTGTTCCCTGATTTCAGTTGCTTCGTGCAGTTTCTCAACCTTGAGGCTCGAATTGCATGCAATCCAGTCACATCCTTTTCAGCAATGCAGCTAATAGCACAAGAAGCTAAGCAAAAGGAAAGGGAATATCCACAAAGTCAGAAACCCAGTGCTAGGGCTTTCACCACTAGCTCAAGTGAGAAGACGAGCATCATGTGCATTTTCTGTAAGAGGCAAGGTCATACTCTCCATACATGTTTCAAAATGATGGAAAGATAGATAGATAGATATATACTTTATTAATCCCGGGGGAAATTCAAGTATCCAGTAGCAGCCGAAAACACACATAAAAACAGTGCAGATGGATGTGCAACAATACAGATATAAATAAATATAAATAAATAAATAAATAAAATGTCCATTGTTGTTATCTATTGTCCTCCCTGCCTTTACTGGGAGCTGTTGTACAGTCTGATGGCCAGGGGGACGAAAGAGTTTTTTAGTCTATTAGTGGAGCTGGACTGGGACAGCAGTCGGCCACTGAAAACACTCCTCTGCCTGGTGAAGGTGTCATGCAGAGGGTGGTGGGTGTTGTCCAGGATGGACAGCAGTTTGTCAAGGGTCCTTCTCTCTGCCACTGTCACCAGAGAGTCCAGCTCTGTTCCCACTACTGAGCCAGCACTCCTCACCAGTCTGTCCATTCGACCAGCGTCTCTCCTCCTGCTGCTTCCTCCCCAGCAAACCACAGCATAAAAGAGCACGCTGGCCACCACAGACTGGTAAAACATCTGCAGTAGTTTTTTTCAGATGTTGAAAGACCCCAGCCTTCTTAGGAAGTACAGACGGCTCTGCCCTTTCCTGTATAAAGCTTCCATATTTGCTGTCCAGTCCAGCTTGTCGTCCAGCTGCAGTCCCAGATATTTATAGGTCCTGACCACCTCCACATCGACCCCCTCGATGGACACGGGTAGGAGATGTGGTTTCTTCCTTCTGAAGTCCACCACCATCTCCTTGGTCTTGGAGGAGTTCAGCTGCAGATGGTTGGACCTGCACCACCTCACGAAGTCCTCGACCAGGCTCCTGTACTCCCCCTCCCTTTCATCCTTGATACAGCCAACTATCGCAGTGTCGTCTGAGTATTTCTGCACATGGCAGAGCCCAGAGTTATGCTGGAAGTCGGATGTATACAAGGTGAAGAGGACGGGAGAGAGCACGGTGCCTTGTGGTGCTCCGGTGCTGCTGACCACAGTGTCTGACGTGCAGCCCTTCAGTCTAACGTATTGTTGTCTCTCTGTGAGGTAGTCCGTAATCCATGTAACCAGGAGTGGGTCCACTCTCATCTCTGTCAGCTTGTCTCTCAGCAGGAGGGGCCGGATGGTGTTGAAGGCGCTGGAGAAATCGAAAAACGCGATCCTCACAGCGCCGCTCTCCCTGTCCAGATGAGAGTGGGCTCTATGAAGCAGATAGAGGACGGCATCCTCCACGCCCACCTTCTCCTGGTATCCAAACTGCAGTGGATCTTGTGCGTGGTGGACCTGGGGTCTAAGGACATGGAGCAACAACCGTTCAAATGTCTTCATAATATGTGATGTTAGTGCTACTGGTCTGAAGTCACCCGGCTCCCTGGGGTGTTTTTTCTTAGGAACCGGGATGAGACATGAAGTCTTCCAGAGCACTGGGACCCTCCCCAGCTGCAGGCTCAGGTTGAAGAGATGCTGGAGTGGCTCCCCCAGTTCAGCAGAACAGGCTTTAAGCATCCTTGGACACACTCTGTCCGGGCCTGCTGCTTTCCTTGGATGAAGCCTCCTCAGCTCTCTGCTCACCTGATCTTTGGTGATGGTGGTGTGGAGGGGGGTTGAACTGTCCATGGGTGTGGAGGGTGGGGGTGGGGGTGGTCTGCAGTCTGAGGTGGTGGAATTGGGGGAGGTGATGGACATGGTGTGGGTGTGAAGTGGACCATCGCTGGTTGTGGGAGCTGGAGTGTCAAACCTGTTAAAAAACAGGTTTAGCTGGTTTGCTCTTCCAGCATCCCCCTCTCCTGTGATGATGCCCTTCTTCTTGCAGCCTGTGATGGTTTTCATGCCATCCCAGACCTCCCTCATGTTGTTATGCTGCAGCTTCTGTTCTACCTTCCTTCTGTATTCCTCCTTTGCCTCTCTCAGTTGGACCTTGAGTTTCACCTGTATGCGCTTCAGCTCGTCTCTGTCACCTTCCTTGAATGCCCTCTTCTTCCTGTTCAGGATGTCCTTGACATTACTGGTGATCCAGGGCTTGTTGTTGGGGAAGCAGCGTACTGTTTTGATAGGGACCACAACGTCCATACAGAAGTTCAGGTAGTCAGTAGTAGGGCTGTCAAAATTGCTCAAAAATGACATTCGAATGTTCGTTTGGAAAAAAATCACGAATTCGAACTATTCGAATATCTGGTTGCCTATTTTACGCAGTTGCCGTCAATATGTCAATAATGCGACAAAACCATGGTTCAAATTAGTGGGATATATATATATCCTATAAACAGCCCAGTAACGTGGAGGGCTAATCATGAAAAGCCACAACTTTGTATCGCTTGCATTTCACCACCACACCTGCAAGCGCGCAAACTATAGTAATCTGAAGAAGACGCCCGCTTCTGAATGTTACAAAGTATGCTAGTGGTAACGTTCCTTGCTTTGCTTACCATTTATCGAGAAGGCCTATTAAAATCGATAAAGAAAAAAATGCATGTCGCCTACGTCTTTCACCATGCCAGCGAAAGGGCCAGCACTACGCACCGTTCGGATTCATGAAAAAAAAGCTGTCTCGGACTTTGCAGAGAACATTGCGTTATAGCAGCTTTCACCAGCCAGACTACTAGCTCCCTGAGCTCTACTACGGATGATTATTGAATGGCATAGCCGAGCTGGAATACCTATATCCAAGTACGGAAACCCCGAGGGGATAAAATACATTCGCTCTTCACAATACTAGTCTGTTACACTTGTACCGCGGGAGTGTTTTTTCACATTCGAATATTATGAGGGACATCGCGAACAGACAGAGGCTCATTCACAAAGCAGATAGAGGCGCTTGTACCGTGGGAGTGTTTTTTCACATTCGAATATTAACTTTCACGTTCGAATTCGCGTTTTTGGATACATTTCGAACGAATATTCGAACTTCGAATATTCGTTGACAGCCCTAGTCAGTAGTGCAGTGTGTGACCCCCTCTATGTCCTCACCATGTGCTCCCTGCAGCACGCTCCAGTCAGTACATTCAAAGCAGTCCCTCAGAGCCTCTGCTGCTTCAGGAGACCATTTCCTGAAGGAGCGTTTGGTCGTAGACTGTCTCTGGATCTGTGCTTTGTACTGTGGCAAGAGCAGGACCAGGTTATGGTCAGACTTTCCCAGTGGGGGCAGAGGAGTGGCAGTGTAAGCTTCCCTCACGTTGGCATACAGGAGGTCTAATGTCCTGTTCTTCCTGGTGGGGCAGCTTACAAACTGGTGAAAGTCTGGCAATGTGGAGTCCAGTATCACATGGTTGAAATCCCCGGAGACAGCGATGAATGCGTCTGGGTGTTGTGTTTGCAGTCTCGCGATTGTTGAATGTATGACGTCACACGCGGTCTCTGCGTGCGCCCGCGGAGGGATGTAAACAACAACAGCGATGGCGTGGGAGAACTCTCTTGGTATGTAGTACGGTCTGAGACCTACCGCAAGCAGCTCGAAGTCTCGGTCGCACACGATTTCCTTCACCGTAACATGCCCCTGGTTGCACCATCTGTTGTTGATAAACAGCGCGAGTCCCCCTCCTTTGCTTTTGCCGCTGCGTCCACAGTCTCGGTCCGCTCTCACTGTGGTGAATCCAGGTAGATCCACATTAGCGTCCGGGATGTTCTGGGTTAGCCAGGTTTCAGAGAGGCAAAGTAAGCTGCACTCCCTGAACGTCTTGTCCGTCCTCACAAGGGCAGCCAGCTCGTCCGTCTTGTTGGTCAAACAGTTCACATTCCCCATCACTATCGACGGAACCGAGGGCTTGTACTTCCACCGCTTAGCCGCTAGCCTAGCCTTCACCTTCGCTCCGGCTCTGCAGCCTCGGCGCCTCCTCCTCAGCTCCGCAGGTATGGGGTGGAAAAAGCCGTTACGTCCCATTGTTTGGAGCGAAAGCAGTTTCTCCCTTGAATAAACAAGATGTCCATCGCTTTGCTGTCCATGACAAGTCAGTGTATCCATATAATATCTATAGATCTACACATATAAATAGTTGATAAAGTTAAAAGTTTATAAAAACACACTTAAATTACTAAAAACAACGCAACACGCACGGAGCTACTGGATAAGCGTCCTACTCGCGTCGGCGCCATGGCAAAAAAAAAAGGACAGTTTAAGAAAGGGTTAAATTTGTACAACTGGAGAAGTTGTGTTTCGGCTGCCTGAAGACTGGCCACAACTCCAAATACTGTACATCTAGGAGCATATGTGACTCATGTGGACGAAACCACCCTACATGCTTGCATCAGGATCGTTGGGTGTATAACCAAGGAGAAAGAAGAGAAACCGAACGTGGACAAACTAACGAAACCAAGGAAGCTAAAATTAAGGGGTCCACACCGTCACGTACCCAAGAGTCAATGCAAGCTACCTCCAACAGAGTCGTTCAAGAGAGAGGTACCACTCATACATCTACTGTTGTCCCAGTTTATGTCTCCACATCAGCTGAACCAGACAAAGAAGTTCTAGTGTATGCCTTGCTCGACACTCAGAGTGACACCACCTTCATATTAAAGGATACAGTCGAGGCATTGAATGTAAAGAAGGAGCCTGTGAGACTGACAGTGTCAACCATAACATCAATCACAAAGGTTGTGTCCAGCCAAAGGGTGAGCGGTCTACGAGTAAGAGGCATTAACTCTGAAAATATAATCAACCTCCCAACAACTTATACCAGGGATTACATACCAGCAAATAGATCTCATATACCCACGAGTACAACTGCAAAGTTATGGCCTCACTTAGAACATCTAGAGCATGAAATGTCTCCAGAGCTTGACTGTGAAGTAGGATTGTTGATAGGCTATAACTGCCCCCAAGCCCTTCTTCCCAGAGACGTCATTAGTGGCAGTGAGGACCAGCCATACGCGCTCAAGTCTGCGTTGGGTTGGAGCATCGTTGGCTGCAGCAATGCTGGCCTTGAACATGATGATGAAATAGACATGAGTCACCGTATCATCACAAAGCAAGTCATACCAGCAATCAAGTCTTCCGTTGAACTCAAATCAGAAGTCCATTTTGTTTGCAGGACCCAAGTCAGAGAAATGGTGACTCCAGCAGACATAATCAAAGTCTTCGAGTCACATTTCACTGAGAGGACCAGTGAAGAAGTTTCAATGTCACAAGAAGACATCAACTTTTTGGCAAAGATTAAAGAGGGCATCAAGCAAAAGCCTAATGGACACTACGAAATGCCATTGCCTTTCAAGGGAGAAAGGCCAAGTCTGCCAAACAACAAAGCGTACGCAGAAAATTGGCTTAAATGCCTGGAGAAACGTTTGACAAAGGACGAACAATACCACAATGATTATGTGGCTTTCATGGAGGACATGATCGCAAGAGATGATGCTGAAAATGTTCCAGAGATGGATATGTGCAATCGGACAGTATGGTATATCCCTCACCATGGAGTTTATCATCCCCAAAAGCCGGGAAAGATTTGCGTCGTCTTTGATTGTTCAGCAAAATATCGGAACACATCACTGAACGAACATCTACTCACTGGGCCAGACCTTACCAATGCCCTCGTAGGGGTCTTGTGTCGTTTCCGTAAGGGGCAAGTAGCCATCATGTGTGATGTGGAGTGTATGGTCCATCAGTTTCATGTTGCACCAAGGGACCAAGACTACCTCAGATTCCTGTGGTGGGAAGGAGGTAATCTGGAAGCTCCCCCATCAGTGTATCGCATGAAGGTTCACATATTTGGTGCTGCCTCATCGCCAGGATGTGCAAACTTCGGGCTTAAGCACCTCCCTGCACAAGGAGCAGGAAAATTTAGCGAAGCCACCTTGAGATTTATCCAACGCAACTTTTACGTTGATGATGGACTGGCAAGTGTCGACAATGAAGCAGAAGCCATCCAGCTAGTCAAAGAAGCAAGAGATCTCTGCTGCACTGGTATGCTCCGCTTACACAAATTCCTTACCAATAGCAAGGAGGCGCTTGCCACGATCCCAAAGAAAGAATGCGCAGATGGTGCTACCGACCTGGACTTGGCCCTCGGAGAACCCAAGATAGAAAGGGCTCTTGGGGTCCAGTGGTGCCTTAGCTCAGATAAGTTCCAGTTCAGAGTCGAGGTAAAGGAAAATCCCTTTACCAGAAGAGGAGTATTGTCAACAGTGGCCTCAATTTTTGATCCTCTTGGATTTGTTGCACCCTTCATTTTGATCGGGAAGCAGATCCTGCAAAGGATGTGTCGGGAGAAGATGGACTGGGATGAACCACTTCCTGATGACCTCAAGCTGCGTTGGGAAGCTTGGTTACAAGATCTACACAATCTGTCTTCAGTTGAGATACCACGATGCTATGTACCTTCGACTATCAAGGAAGTTCAGCAGTACGAATTACACCATTTTAGCGACGCTAGTGCGTCTGGGTACGGAACATGTTCTTACCTCAGAGCTGTTAACAAGTCTGGAGAACCACATTGGGCTCTTGTTATGGGGAAAGCAAGAGTTGCGCCAACAAAGGTAACAACAATCCCAAGACTGGAACTCTCAGCTGCTGTAGTCGCCACAAGAACAAGCGATATGCTTATGCGTGAACTAGAACTGGAAGGCCTATGTGAATACTTTTGGACTGATTCCAAGGTTGTTCTTGGCTACATTAATGATGACGTAAGGCGGTTCCACGTATTTGTAGCCAACCGCGTTCAGCGGATTAAATCCAGCACAGAGCCAAGTCAGTGGCATTATGTTGCTTCAAAGGAGAACCCAGCTGACCATGCCTCTCGTGGGCGCACTGTAAAGGAGCTTGTAGAGTCCAACTGGTTTACAGGACCGAGTTTCCTGTGGCAAAGAGAACTCCCTCAGGAAGAAGAAATTAAGGTGGGAAAGCTTGATGACGAGGACCCAGAACTCAAAGGAGCACAGGTTCACACTACTGAAGCACAGGAGGAAAGGTCACTGTCAGATCGTTTACAGAAGTTTTCAGACTTAAGGACAGCGGTAAGAGCCATAGCAAGACTTAAGCGGTGTGCAAAGGAGATAAAGGGTCCAAAGACAGGATCTGATAAAGTTACTACACTCGAAGAAAGACAGGAAGCTGAACAATTCATAATCCATGCAGTTCAAGGAGAAGTGTTCAGTGAAGAAATAAAATCTCTGAAGCAAAGCAAAGAGCTGCCTGAGAATAACTCAACTAAGCTGCACAAGTTAAGTCCATTCATCGATAGTCACGATATCCTGAGGGTGGGAGGGAGATTGACAGAAGCAGCACTTCATCCCCACGTGAAACACCCAGCTATCCTTCCAAAAGGGCATCATGTGTCTCGCCTATTAATTAAGCACTTCCACGAGAAGGTGCTATATCAAGGTCGTGGAATGACCATCAATGAACTACGCTCCAACGGAATTTGGATTCTTGGTTGTAGCAGTGAAGTGTCATCCTTTATCTTCCGATGCGTTAAGTGCAGGAAGTTTAGAAAGTGTACTCAAGAACAAAAAATGTCCGACCTTCCACTAGAGAGGATGGAAGCCACCCCTCCTTTTACATACAGTGGTATGGACTGTTTCGGACCATTTTATGTGAAGGATGGCAGGAAAGAGCTCAAGAGATATGGGGTCCTATTTACCTGCATGTGCTCAAGAGCTATCCACATCGAAATGTTGGATGACCTTACCTCTGATGCCTTCCTCAACGCACTGCGTTGCTTTATTGCTTTAAGAGGCAACGTAAGTCAGTTTCAAAGTGACCAAGGCACGAATTTCGTGGGTGCACGAAATGAATTCAAGGAACTTATGAAAGAAATCGAGCAAGAACGTGTCAAAGAACTGGGATGCAGCTTTGTCATGAACCCACCTGCTTCCAGTCACATGGGTGGTGTCTGAGGCAGGTACGAACGGTCCGAAGTGTCCTTACATCCATCCTAGACCAATCTGCAAGAAGACTAGACAGTTCTTCACTGAGAACCTTCCTATATGAAGTAATGGCTATAGTGAATAGTCGACCGTTGACCACAGAGCATCTCAACGATCCATCAGGACCAGAACCTTTGACGCCAAATCATATTCTGACAATGAAATCGTCAATCATTGAACCGCCACCTGGAGAGTTCGTAAGAGAAGATCTCTATCTGCAGAAGAGGTGGAAGAGAGTTCAGTTCTTGTCAAATGAGTTCTGGAACAGGTGGAGAAAGGAATATTTGCTGAGTCTGCAACAGAGAAGTAAATGGAACAAGGACAGGAGAAATGCTAAATTGAATGACATAGTCCTGTTGCAAGACGATGCCACATCCAGAAATCAGTGGAAGATGGCAAAGGTTACCGAAGTCTTCCCAGGAGTTGATGGGGAAGTCAGAAAGCTCAAACTACTGCTTAGTGACACAACACGAGACAGTAAAGGCACATACACAACTAGACCATTTTATTTGGAAAGGTCCATACATAAAACTGTACTTTTGCTTGAAGCTGAGTAAAAGTTAAATTCATTTGCGAAAGTGATGTAACCACATTGTCTGATTATACAATGTTTTGTTTTGGGAAAGACGCTGTTCACTATGTTAAGTTTGTTAGAAATCATACGTTGTCTGATGGTGGGAGTGTAACTGCAGGCAGTGTTTTCCTGCTCTGCGGGGTATTATATGTAATTCGGTCTTTGACCTCAAGGTGGACTCGTGTTATTTCTTGTAAATGTATGCGTGTTATTTCTTGTTCGCGGGTTTTGTCGAGAAGCTTCGAGAAGCTAGTGTCGCAGCTGCAGACAAGTCATGTTCTATAAACGTTCTATGTTTCAAGCAGGCAACAAGAAAGATTTAATTTAACCCCATTGTCTACAAGCAGGCAAAGTGGTTAGTGTTGTGTTTTTGTTACCTTTTGATTGCCGTGAAGGATTTGTATGCTCTTGGGTAATTATTTGTGTGTTAAACTAATTTCATGTCTGTATTGTATTGTAGTTCTACGGTGTGATTAAACCATCAGTAAAAGGAGCCGGAGCCTCGAGTATTTCAATGGGCGTTACAGAGAGGATTGCAGGCCCCACCGTTGGAAGAAGTTCCTTAAGAACCCTGGAAGGGAGAGGATCCAACATACAAGTTGTTGGCTTTGATGCCTTTATCACCCTTTCAAGTTCCACCAAAGGAATTGCCTTGAACTCCAAGAGAGTTGCGTCAGAGTTCACCATCCTACTTGGCAGGACCCCATCCTGCCCCACAGGATGTGTAGGATTAGCCGCACGGCAAGCATCAATTTCCTCTCTAATTGATTGAATCTTATTCTCAAAGAAATCCATGAATTCACCTGCCACGATCGATGAGCCTACGGTCTGAGTTTGTTTCTGAGTGAGACTCCTCACCGTGTCAAAAAGAAACTTAGGATTGTTTCTATTCAAATTGATGATACTGGAAAAGTAGGCATTCCTGGCAATAGTCAGGGCACCCTTATAGGTGAGCAGACTGTTATGCCATGCAAGATGAAAGACCTCAAGTTTAGTCGAGCGCCATTTGCGTTCAAGGATCCTGCAATTTCGCTTCAAAATGCGCGTTTCTGCATTAAACCAGGGGGCTGGTTTTTTCAATGTTCGTTTTTTAGTTACGTTCGGAGCAACTGAATCAATGGCAACAGACAAGGCAATGTTGAGGTCATCAGTAAGGCACTCCACAGAACCACTATAGTTACAGAGAGGTGCAAGTGAACCAGATAACTTATCTGCCATAGCTGTAATGGTTGCAGGTGTGATGCGGCGACAGCTGAAAGTAGCTTGCTGATCGTCACAGGGGCAGGATACCACCACCTGGAAAGTGAGCAAAAAGTGGTCTGATAAAGCTGAGGTGTAGGAAGAGACCACTAGCTGTGAAATGTCTACACCGCGGGTCAGAACGAGATCCAGCGTGTTTCCACCGATGTGGGTTGGGTGCTGGACGAGCTGTTTGAAGCCAAGCGTATCTGTGATGGACAGAAAAGCCCTTGCGAGGGCATCAGACGGGTTATTCACATGAATGTTGAAATCCCCAATAAGCAAAATATTGTCTGAGTATGTAGCCAGATCAGCTGCAAAGTCAGAAAACTCATCAACAAAAACTGAATAGGGTCCTGGGGGACGGTATACTACAGCTAAAACGAAAGAGTCTGGAACTTGTTTCGCTTCTTGGGGAGCTGAGGTGCAGAGCGCTAGCACCTCAAAGGATCTCAAAATATATCTATTCTTTGGCTTTAAATTAAGCTTAGAATTAGATATCAGGGCTACTCCACCACCTTTCTTAACTTCTCTAGATACTTGGGTGCTAACGTAATGGGGTGGAGTAGCTTCGTTTAGGGCTAGAAACTCATCTGGTTTTAACCAGGTTTCACAAAGCCCCAGTATGTCGATCTTTTTATCAATAATTAGATCATGGACCAAGAGCGCCTTCGATGAAAGCGACCTTATGTTCATGAACCCTATTCTGAGTGCTTCCTTTTTATTATTTTTCATCCCCTTGACCGCTCTGAAGCGGTCAAGGGGATGCCGCGGTTTCGACATACTGATTGCGACCCTCGCCTGCGGGTTTTACACCTCGAGACAGCGCGAGGCCGCACCACCGTACATATAGGTACAGTGTTAATTTCAGGGGGAGTCCGGTTAGTTGTTAGTATTCAATTTGCCATGCGATTTTGCACGCCTGTACTAGGTACAGCGTTCATTTCAGAGGGAGTGCGGTTAACACTCTGCTCTGTCATGCGATTTACAATGCGATTTGACATGCGATTTACCATGCGATTTGACATGCGATTTGACATACCGTTTTGCACCACCGTACATATAGGTACAGTGTTAATTTCAGAGGGAGTGCGGTTAACACTCTGCTCTGTCATGCGATTTACCATGCGATTTGACATGCGATTTCCCATGCGATTTGACATGCGATTTGACATGCGGTTTTGCACCACCGTACATATAGGTACAGCGTTAATTGCAGAGGGAGTCCGGTTAACACTCAGCTCTGAAACAATTGGTGCAATAGATCCTGGTTCAGCTAACCCATCTGCTGTTCTAGACTCTGTTCTAGACTCTGCAACGTAGACTACCATGTTGCTAGCAGGTTTGCTAAACTCCTGCAGCCCAGCGTGCTGTGAGTGGATGAGTCACGCCTGACTAAGACATCTATCTATGTTTTTTGACATAATTGAGGCGCCTAACCCAGTAGGGTGTAGGCCGTCTCTCATGAGCACACCAGGGCGACCCCACAGGGAGGGCCAGTTATCTATGAAACCAAAGCATACTATATCGTGCCAGCCAGCGATTTAGAGACAATAATCTACTATAACGCTCATCATTACCCTTATCGGGCAGAGGGCCAGAGAGAATTAATCGATGCCGACACATCTTTCTGGCGAAGTCACAAAGCCGACATGGACTACAATGTTGCCGAAACTAGTGTCGGTGTTTGGTGCATCTAATCTAACTCCGTATGAGGTCTGACCGCATGTCAGCACCCTAAGTTTAGCTTCAATGTCGGGAGCCCTGGCCCCAGGTAGGCAAATACCTTTCGCTGGCGAGTGTAGCCTAACTTTACGTGTAACAGAATCACCTATGACTAGCGTTTTTACCCCCGAAAAAGACTTGCGAGGCAGGGTACTGACCGCAACCTGCCTCGCAAGTGGTGCTGCCGACAGGATTGCCTTGACGGAGTCACTGCTAACGATAGCGTTAGCTCCACGAGTCCGCCTGGCGGGTCTCTTCTCTATACTTTCTGGAGTATCTGTTTTCTTTATGCTCGCTACCCTTTCCTCCTCTAACTGACAGATACGTCTCTCTAGCAGAGCTATCTTATCCATGAGAAAGTCAGAGCAAGAACAAGAACAACCGGAATCCATGCTTACCGTGGTTTGATGCAGACGGAGCTCCAGCAAGGAAACAGCGAATACAATACAGAGTATGCAGAACAGGTCGCAGATATAAATACCGAAAATAGATACAAACCGAGATTGTTTGGTTTGGTTAGCAGGACGCTTAGCGTCGACCTGCGATCTCGGTTTGTATCTATTTTCGGTATTTATATCTGCGACCTGTTCTGCATACTCTGTATTGTATTCGCTGTTTCCTCGCTGGAGCTCCGTCTGCATCAAACCACGGTAAGCATGGATTCCGGTTGTTCTTGTTCTTGCTCTGACTTTCTCATGGAGGTTTACGAGGGGGACACTAAAGAAAAATAGAGACTTTCCAGCATGTTGAAGAACTCTGTGGCTTCAGAGACAGCTTTGCATGTGTGCCATAAAACAAGATTTAACTCATGTGCATAGCAATGCACGAACTCTGAGCCCAGAGTTCATGGGCTCAGCACCCCTAAATCTTGGAGTAAGAAATATTGTTTTTCTAAAAATGTTCGTCTTTTGTCTTTGACAAGGTTAAATAATGTCCAAAACATACTCCGTAGTTTGTGGTTTATAATGTATGTTAAGGACGAAAATGAAAACATCCCCGCTTAGCAAATGGTATAATCCTCTTCCCACCCGCTCCTTCTCCTCTGTAGCTGCACCGCTCCGCAGCCGACGTCGTCCAGCGCGACTCACGCAGAGTGAGATCCATTTAGTTGTAGTGTCGTGAATCAACTAAGTAAGTCCACTTTACTTGACAGCGGTCAAATATGCTGGACGTGAGCATTCCACGGCAGTGAGAAGAGACGTGTAATAGGTAAGGGATAATCACAGGGAGGCAGGGCAATAAACATTGGATGTGTGTGATGCGATGTGTTTTGGATTGTCTGTGCTGTTAAAGGAGCATTTATCAACCTTTACTACTTACGGCGGGAGTAGAATCAAGATGGAAAAAGTGTCTAGTTCAAAACGTGAGCAGCTTTCTACTTCTTCGCCACCTAGAGAGTTTGTTGTGCACGATCATTCAAAAACTGTTGTTATTTCCCATAGACATTTGACTGATGGAACCGGAGCCTCGGAGGCAGAACTTATTCTTCAGAGGTCTATTCATACTTTTATGAATTGAGAAGAGCCGTGTAATAAACAAAAATAATTGACAGCTGAACGTTTAGAAGGCCCATGCAAGTGAATGGAGCAGTCTACAGCATTGAGAAGAGCCGTGTAATAATCCATAATAATTCAAGTGGTGGGTACAAAATGAATCTTGGCGAAAACTGGTGGGGACGTGTCCCCAGCGGAATCTACGCCTATGGCAAAGCACCAGAACTTCTAAACCAGATGATTTGACACAGGGTCCGTTTTGAAACCCTCGAAAAGGTGCACCGCAGCACCACCCGCTGGTGAGAGGATATCAGTGGGATTGGCTGACCTGAAGAACACAAACCAGTCGTCACCAGTGACCTATATGTTGAGGTGGTCGCGGCAGAGTTAATTCACCTTGAAGGTCATGTCCCTCTCATACGAGCACCACACTATTAGAGACAATACCACCTTCATCTTTAAAGTCCCTGGTTATCCAGATCCAAACAGGCAAATGTGTTCATAATTAAAAGTGAATGTTAACATTATTCTTCTGTCAACACTTAATAATACAATAATGATGAAATAAATGTGAGTGACAGCTGTCAAACGTCAACTAGGCCCATGCGTTGTGATTGGTCAGCTCACATTGAATGCCGTTGGTCAATGAGGTGTGAGGTCACTCCTTCTATTTTCATACTCCTGTACCTCTAGATTGGAGGAGGAGACGTAAAACCGAGGTCCTGACTCACTGAGGTCATAAAAGATCCCAGGGCACTTATCGCAAAGAGTAGGGGTTCCCCCGGTGCTCATTCAATCTGGCCCCCTAATCATCCTCCTGTATAATTGGCTGACTCACTAATTCCCTCACTCTCCACCTCAAGCTGGTGTGTGGTGAGCGTTCTGGCGCAGATTGGCTGCCGTGCATCACCCAAGTGGGTGCTACATACTGGTGGTGGTTTGTGAGGTCCCGACTTCATTGTAAAGCGTCTTTGAGTGTCTAGAAAAGCGCCATATAAAAAATTCAATCCATTAGATTAACCAGACACCATTTGGCCTCTTATGACCCCTTTCCCCCAACGCAACCCGGTGCTGGTGCTGGGCTGGTTTAGTGTTGGTTCTACACTCAGACTCCCCAAGAACCAGCGTGATTTTCCACAAAGGGCTGGAGTAGAGCCACGTCAACACCCTGTTGTCCTAGCAACACGCCAGGACGTTAAAATGAATGCTAAGTCAGCGCGTTAAAAGGACACAACCCAGTACTAGCCGTCACTGGTTTTGGTTTTGGGACCGGCGTGGAGCTGGTGAGGAGGTGGAACCTGTTCGTCCCGCCCGGAGCCAGGACTATTTGCGTTGAAGAGCCAAGAATCGGTTGGAGGGCGGCACTGGCTCTGAACCAGCAGTGGAGCCGCGGTGGTAGGGAAGGGGTAGCATTGACTTCACTGGGGGCTGGCACACTGACACACACCAAGCCGCTCTGACCGGGGACCCATTTATGAAATGAAGAGCGGGGACATATGTAGTTCACCCAACTGAATATCGGCGGTTATTTTTCCTGAAAGTAAAAAAAAGACAGTTTTTAAGGTCCTAGGCCTGGTTGAGATGGGACCTAATGGTTTTCTGTGATGGGTTTTAAGCTGTGGTTAACCGGCCTGAAACCAGTGTCTCCCTCAGTAGGGACTGGTTCTATGATGTATCGATGGTCTATTGCTATGATCGGTTTGCTTGTGGTTTAAAGTCCATGGATAGACCCAAGACCATCAATGGGGTCTATCCCCAGGCTCATCACAGAATCAGGTCGACCCCAGACTCATCACAGAATGTCTACAGTTAATGCTCCTGAGCTGGCTACAACCTTCAATCGATTCATATCTCTTTTAAATCCTTTATATATATATATTTTTTTTTTCTCTTCACACTCGACCGGCGCTAGGACCCAGGGGACCACGGCTTCCCAAGGGTCCTAGCGCCGGTCCGGCTGTCTGTCTGCACATTGGCTCCCCGACTCCCCGTTATCACTACCTGACCCAAGCACTCCACAACCACCAGAAGCACCACCACCAGCACCACCACCACCTCCAACACCACCAGCACCACCTCCACCGCATTCCATCTCCAGACCAAACCCGTGCAGGATGGCTCCGTACGGGACCTCCTGCGTGCTGCTGCTGCTGCTGCTGCTCTGCCTCGGCGCCTCCCTGGCCGAGATGGTGTTCCGATGCCCGGCATGCACCGCGGAACGCCAGGCGCTGTGCCCGCCGCCGACAGACACGTGCACAGAGATCGTGCGGGAGCCGGGCTGCGGCTGCTGCCCGGTGTGCACCCGGCAAGAGGGTAACTTCTGCGGGGTGTAAAGGCCGAGGTGCTCCGGCGGTCTGCGCTGCTACCCGCAACCCGACTCGGAGCTACTGCTGGAGCAGCCGGTGCAGGGCCAGGGGATGTGCGGCCCCCAGATGGAACCGGAGCCCCCCACTTGGAGCCCGGATGCCCCCCGGGAGCACGCCAGCAGCGGCCAGTGACTGGACGGCTCCGGTTGTTTCCTCTTCCATCAATGTTTAATGAGAGCGTCTAGACCGGCCTGGACAGAGCAGCAGGCTCTCTTTAGGGGGACTATTTGTAGGCTCATCCACCTCCTCCACCGGGACCTCCTCCACCTCCTCCACCTCCGCCTCCACCACACTATGACCCATTCCCGTATCTCTCCCCTTAACAGGAACACTTGCTTTGAGTGCCCTCAGCTTAAGGTCAGCTACCCAGCTAGCTGGCGTTCATTTAAGGGAAAAAGTTCCCTCCCCCTTGCTCCCTTAAGTATTGGGACATCCTTAAGGCCGATCCATACCTCCGGATCCGGACGAAATTCGTCCGTCACCCCAAACGTTGCCTCCGGAACTACCCTTCGTACCTCTGTCTGGTTTCAGCGTTGTTATGGATGTTACGCAATAAATCCTCTAGGGCAGTGACTGTCGTTTCACAAATTAACGGCATCGACTATCGCAAACATGACATCTCTAGAGATGATTTTTCTTTGTGTCATCCAAAATCGGCAAAAAAGTGCAAAGAGTATAGGCCTAGACGGCGGTGGCATGTGACACCCCTCACCAACCCGCAGATTATCTCCTCAAAATGTTGTTAAATGACTAGTTACAACTCATTGCCAAAGCAGGGGAACAATAAAATAAAAAGGTCAGGTATATAGTATAATATAAGTATAAAACGTTATATATACATATAAAATATTATACTACTCTATCTATTTTCGCGAATGGTCTGACTTCTGACTCTATACTGCCGCCTCGATTTCCGGTGGCATTGCTCCGTTTCTCCCGGAGCACTTCGGATTCATAAGCTCAGAGGCGACGGACCCATTGACGGATGAAACACCTCCGGGACCGGACGAAACGGTCCGTATCCGTATTTACCGTAGGGTGTGGATGGGCCTTAAGCCTTCGCGGGACGTGCAAAATCTAGGGTTGGGGCTCAAGTCTATGAAGGGAGGGAATTGGGACAGGGCCTATCGGTCTTTTCTCTCTCTCTCTCTCTCTCTCTCTCTCTCTCTCTCTCTCTCTCTCTCTCTCTCTCTCTCTCTCTCTCTCGGCTCAACTGACCGCACATATTGTACCCCACCCCTGCCACCAACTTTGTCCTCCTTGTCCAGCCACAAACGGAGGGTCCTCACACCTCTGCTCCTCACTCCTCTGCTCATCTTTCTCCTGACTTTGCCCATGTGAAATTTTACCATGGTATACCATGGTATAACATGGTATACCATGGTACATACCATGGTACATCATGGTACATAACTTAGTACCCTGGTATACCATGGTACATAACTTACTGTATCATGGTATATCATGGTACATTGCTCGATGCCATCGTGTACCATGGTACATGAGTATAATGTTCCATGGTAAAGCATGGTACATCGCTAAGTACCATGGTACTTAGGCTTAATGTACCACAGTATGCCATATGGTATGTTGGAAATGTTAAATATTCAAAACAAATCGGATGCTGCCAGTTTCGACCCCATTTTGTGTATAACATGTTACATCGAAGGGAATACACTTCACTTGGAAATAATCTGCGTGGATCTACTTTACAAAATAGATAACGAAACCAAGAGTTTCTTGAATAAAGCAATCTGAAGATCTAGATCTATATGTCAGAAAGTCGATATAAGTGCTGATATTATATCACGCATGATGTAGAATGTTTGTCAAAATTAAACTAGCCCATCAAGAGTCCCTGCCAAAGTCAGTACCCCTCGCCACTACAAAGTCCTCTATTGTCCTGGGCCCCCTTCTCTATCCCTTGTACCTTTCATAATGCACAATATCATGTTACATGGAACTTTTACTATGAATGTATTTTCTTAAACAGCACAACGGTACATGTGTAATAACATCAAGACACAAGCATATCCAATTATAAATGATTTATTTTCTGTCAAAAATGAATATACTTTTGGAGACACAGCAAATCACATTTTATGAAGATGTACAATTGATCATTGATGTATTTATTTAAACAGCATCAACGTTTATGTGTGATAACTTATAGATACCAACATATCATCCACTTATGTATGCTTCATGTACGATTAAAATCAGTGTACTTTAACAGACAAGTCATATGAAGGACATGATTATAAAATAGTCGTGCACAATACGTTTGGCTTCACATTCCTCATTAGAAATTCTCTTTTACACTTTTGCAAATTGCAATGTAGTGGAAGCAAACATTTGGCACGGTAGGAACAAAACACAATCCATAATAGAAATGACATTTTAAATGTTAAACCGTTTACTCCTGTACACACCATTTGTTGAATCATATGTTAATAAAATAAGCAACATGAGTTAAAAACTTACTCTGAAGTTTACTAACATAAAGTTTTGTCAATTTGACCGAAAACTCTCTATAGAATAGCTATATATGAACGAATGAGCAGTGTAGATTATCACAAAGAAACTTATTTTTAGTCCCTTTCAAATGCAGGCATTTTTACAACGGGAACACGGTTAGCATGTTCCACAAGAGTACACTTGGCCTTCACTTCCCTTGAGGTGCACACCATCAAACGTCCAGTGTTCTCAACCTGAACAAGGAACTTTGACACATTGACATTGATATCACCGTCATAGACGACAAATTGGTTTTGCGTCGGAGACAACTCATAATAATATATAAGCAACTCTGAGCATGAACAATCTTGTTCGCATTGACAGACTTTGGATAAGACTACAAACAAATAATTCAACACCATGCAGTTCAATTCAGCCAATTATAAATTGACCCAATGCACCATTGATGAATAAAAATCACTATATTGCATCAATATTAAACAAAGAATATACAGACTGAACATTAAGATATGTAAAATGAACATTCATAAAAATGGAATTTCATCAATTTCAGATCATAAAATGACTAATTGTATCCAGAATGTTTAGATTTGAATACGTTTTTCTTTAACTAAGTTATTTAAGTATCACATGGAAGATTTTACTTACAAGGTTTATTACTTACACTGTAAAATATATTAAATCTCATGTAACAGTGTTCATCTTCAGAATCTGATGATGACGATGACGTCGGTTCCGTCCTCGCCGACTTCGGAAGCTTTCGATATAACTCAGTAGTCCGAGGAATATCTTGTGATTCTTCAGATAAATATCGCTTATAAGATGGCGGAATCTTTCTCCCACGATCCATTTCTCGATCCCACTCTTAAAAACAACTACAGGTAGGTCGCCATTGCTCTTTCTTCTCAATCAACTTGAGGCAATCCTCGTTCTGGACCGCACTCCAGTTTCCGGTCGCAGGTGTGCGCATGTGCGATGAAATCTGGTACAATGCGGAATATTGAATATCAAATGCTGATTTTTCGCGCTTGGACCATTACTCACAGAGCTATTGAGTGTAGTCAGTTTGCAAATTGCATATTCATTTTTGCATGATCCTGTTAGACCGCTAATTATCACGTGTGATTCCGAGTTTTAGGACCTACCGCGCTTATCCGGAGTGGAGCTTTTTAAATATTGTGGCGGCCTTTCGCAGCGGAGCCGGTCGCGGTTCGAAGTAGTCTGACTTGAAGAACTATCAATATTAACACGATGGTAATGTTGGCTGTGTTTGCCTTTGATGATTTTTCTGTCGACATTGGTGAGCTCTCCTGGATTGAGGGAGAATTTGACGAGCAGAATGAAGCACAAGAATATGTCGTGCGATGGAGGGAACGAAATGGAAAAGTTAAACTTTGTTCGGCCAAAATAATGGCAACCGGAGGTAAGACTGACAATTACATAAAATCATGTTCTATTTGGACCTATAGTAACTTATTACAGTACCATATATAGGCCTACTTAATTATATCAGTTAGATGTAGGCCTATCTATTAATTTACTGCAGTGTGCTCGTGCAGTAATTTCCGTAAATAATTTACACCTATGCATGCATATATATATATATATATATATATATATATATATATATATATATATATATATATATATATATATATATATATATATATGCATCTACTAGGCCTATCGCCTAGATCTAGTTCTCATGCAGCTAAGCTTGTTGCAACTTTATTAAATGGAAGTTAATTATGACTTCTATGCATACGACTAGCATTATCTGATGTTCTTTCTATTTAATCCCGATTTAATAGAGGATAGGAGAGAACTGGTTGAAGTGAGGAAGAAAGCGGAGTTAGGCCTTCTGGATGTGGCAGTCACACCTACATCTAAATGTGGAAAAGGCCAAAGGCGAAAAATTCCAAATTCAAATAACGTGGAGCCATCTGAGGATGGAAATGATGAGCATGTGGCCGAGGTAATGAGGTATCCATGGAATCTTCTTATGCAGATTTTAATTAACATTTTTAAATATGTATTGTAGTTCATTCTCATTTAATATACAATTTAGTATGTTGATTTAATATTCCAAATATTATTAAAAGTATATAGCTTTAATAATTGTCGACCAATTTTTTTTTTTTTTAACTAATCTGAACAAAATGGTCAAATAGTCTCATAGTTATCTTATATCTTATCATTACTTCTGATATAAGCTTATTTATCTATCCTTTATATCAGTGTTTTGGTATCCTTTATCTTAATAACAATCTTATAAGAAGCAATTTAAATGCTGGTGCATATGCAATAATGGCTATTATATATGTTAATTACTTTTTTTTATTGCAGCCGAAGACCAAGTCAAAACGCAAGCAGGCATCAACTGCACAAAATGCCAGCAAAAGTATTTTGCAGAAGTACAAAAATGCACAAGTGAGATTTCTCATATGTTAGGCTGAAGCTATTCTGAGGGAATATGGTAAACATTTGGAATTAACATACAAGTGGTCCTATGTATAAATACATGAATAACTGTTTATTGTAGATCATTTATTCTCAGAGGCATATACATATATCAATATTTCTTGAGATATGGTTCATGAAAACCTGTTTTATTTATTGCAAACATTTTCAATCACTTAGTTTTAACTGGGCTTTTGCAAATGAAATTCATATCTTTCAGTTGGATATTGACAACTCTGCCATAACTGCAACTGAGACCCCATCTGGCTCAACTGAGACTCCTTGTGGCAAAAGGTAAATGGAAATTAGGACTTGCTAATTAAAGGTTACTTGATGCCATGCACCTACTGAAATATCTATTATTTAATGTAGGGTGACTCCTTGAATGCTACAAACATAATATATGCATTACCATAATAATTTAAGTAATTTTGTCTCAGAAAAGGAACTAATTATTGTGGTCTAATCTGGTTCATACCATAGCACATATATCAGTAGTATGGGTTTCCTTCATATGGGGCTGGATACATCCAGTTTTTATCATGATTGTCAAGTGCATGGAATTTGATTGAATGGTTATTTGACCAACCAGACATGGATATTAGCAAGGGTAACAGATTTATTGTATATCATCACGAAATAAGTAAATAATGCAACATTAATTTACGTATGCAGATGTGCTGAAGCAGTACGACAAATGCAGGCAATGGTGAATGAAATGAGAGGCATCAGACAAGAGATTCTGGGCATAAGAGCAGAGATGCTGGTGAGATCGGCAGCGCCCTCAGTGGAGCAGGCACGAAGTTGTCAACCGCCTATTGCGGCCAATACGGCCAAACCATCAACACCATTGGATGTAACCAATGAAGATGAATCTGCCTCAAATGATTCTGTGGTACGTATTTAACTTTTTTTCTTGTGTGGCTATGTTTATGAATAATAATACTCATCTCCTAGCTGCAGGACTTGTATTGTATCCATACACTTATATATAAGTGTATCTACTATGTGTTGACATAATCTTGTCATTGTTCCATAAATGGTCATATGTTGGGAAGGAAACCAAATCATGGAGACTTTTTTTCAGATCATCTCTCAATCTGTGAAATCGAGATCTTCACGGACCTCGGCACAAAAATTTGTGAATGACCTCATGCACGGGATTTACTCAACGGAATATATGGCGACACACAGCGTGTCGGGGTTATCCTCAACGAAGGCAGCCAACGTCAAGGCGGCACTGCCTCGTGACCATGTCATGGAAATTATTGGTAATTAGCAATTGCCTTTCTTACCTATTTTCGCTAACCTTATGACATATTTTATCTGTAGTAACATTGATATCCCAAACATGCTATTTGTGTTGGTGGTACTCTCGCATGTGATCTGTGACTAGTATATATAAATACATGAACCACCAAAATGGTTGTGTTAATTAATCCTTGCATTCAGTTGTCAATGTCTACAAGGGGCAGTGTTACTGAATCTTTGTTTTTTTATGCACAGCTGAAGCACGCAAGGTCTTCCCCGAGGCAGCGGAAGCTGACATCAGGCGCTTCATGAGGGAAAAATTGTCGAATGCAGCCAAAATTCTGCGGCGTAAAGAGAAGTCTGACCGGACTTAATGCTATGTATGGAGATTTTAATCAGAATGTTAGCGAAAAGTTCGATCTGTAAGTACTACATTTATATATCAACAGCTAAGCCAGTGAGTTCAAACAGGACACAACATGTACATCTGTGATAGTCTTGATACTGCAACTGTACTTGATAGAATATCATGTTTATGTTAATGCACCAGTTCATGTGTGGTTTGTCTTTTGTTTTAAATATTGCACGGTTGTGGTATATTTGGTCATATAGGGAGGAACTTATAAATTCATGTAGCTTATATTTTTTGTAGAAAATGGATAACCTTTGTGTCATTGGTTGAGGTTATATGTATTTTTTATTCTGGTCCTCTTGAGTTGTAATATAATTAAATAAAACGATTCATTGTATCTAAGCATTTGTGTTTTTTTACGTAAAGCCTAGCTTATACATAACCAAAGTCGTGCAGGAAAATATGGTATTGTTTTGTTTTAATTTTCAGATTATCTAAGTTCTATGATGCTGTTGCCAAGCATATGATACAGAGCCAACCTGACAGCTACCACTCCTTGTACAATGGTATGGCACACTTACTATGATACATTTACTATGGTAAACTTTGGTAAAATTTAAGGTATCATGGTAAGGTACCATGGTAATTACCATAGTAAATGTACCATGGTAATTACCATGGTAAATGTACCATGACAAGGTACCATGGTAAATGTACCACGGTAAAGGTACCATGGCAAGGTACCATGGTAAAATGTACCATGGTAAAGGTACCATGGTAAAATGTACCATGGTAATTACCATAGTAAATGTACCATGACAAGGTACCATGGTAGAATGTACCATGGTAAAGGTACCATGGTAAATTTGTCAAAAATCCCATGGTATACCATGGTATACCAAGATACATTTACCATGGTACATTTACCATGGTACCTTACCATGGTACATTTACCGTGGTACTTGTCAAAAATCCCATGGTACAAAATGTACCATAGTTTACCATGGTACATTTACCATGGTAAACTTTCATATGGGTGTGTTTTGTTGAGTTGAATAAAGACGACAATGTGTAGAACAACAGGAAGTGTTGACTGTGTTGTGTTGAATGTGTTTATTGTGTGTTGATTGTGCACTGCAAATTTCTCTGATTTCAAGTTATTCATCTCCTTTTAAGATTCATATATATTTACCAGTTCCGATTTGGTTGATTAATCTTAAAAAGATTCATATATATTTCTTCCATTACTCAACTAGTCAGAAAATCTTAAATGTAGTCAATCTACTCTTAAAAGAAGACAAAATCAATTTACCATATTTTTCCCTTGCAACACCCAACTAGTTTCCAGATCCAGTGATAAAGACTTGCTTGACATAAGTGTGACAGCATTTTCTTCACAGAAAGGGATCTGCATTGAAACCAAATGTGACTACATAAGTAGTAACAGGGTAAAAGTGCAGCGATGGGGACTCGAGTCGCACTTAAGTCGCACAAACGGTGACTTCAGACTTGACTTGCGACTCCACCCAATATTGCAATTATTGCTTTTTAAATCTAAGTTTATTCATGTTCATTCATTCATTTCTACTTTCAGTTATTGGCACATATACGTTGGGGAAACGTATGACGAGCTTCATGTCCCCTGCCCTTTCTCAAATTGGGCAACGTTACGCACGTGCTCACATATCAAAAAATGCATTTACGGATGGCGACACCAAGTCCTCCCGGAGTTGTGCCTTTTGTCATTAGTTTTGCGTTCAATAACTTTGTATACAGTAGCAGTAAGCGAACAGAAACGTCGAATTTTGTCAGGTGTCTCAATACGCACCCAGATAGGTCAGTCACTTGCTAATGTGAGAGACGTTAAATTTAGAATATCGCCACAGGTATCAAGCTAACCATCACATAGTGATGTTGTGCTAATTCTGGGAATTGGCAAATTGTATCTTAGCCTAGTGGCCACAGACGACAGCGCAGGCAGGGGTTTAAATACCCTGATAATGAGTCCTGCTCTATCGCCTCGCTCTAGATTCACAAACACAGAGGGTCACCTCGTGGCGTGACTGATGATCTTCATGAAACAGGTCCTGGTCTGACTCTGTGGTACGGTGGCCTGCATGGGCCCTCTCCCACGCACCCAGAGAAGGAGAGGTTCCTCCTCTGCAGCTCAGCGCCTCAAACACACACCTCTGTGTGTTTCAACATGGAGGCTCAGGGTCCTGTTAGACGGGGAGGTGGTGCATCAACCTGCCTGCAACGCTCGTCTCTGGAGAGACTGGCTGAGCTGGGCTGTTTCCTGTCGGCTCGCTTCTAGAACTCTCTCCATACTCCGTCTCTCATCCGGCGTATGAGTCTGAGGTGGAAATGCACTTGCTGGTATCCTGATTATTAATGTTGTGCAGACGAAGCCTCTGTTGTGCTTTTTATTCAGTGAACCCCCAACCTTAAAGTGTAACCTGATCCTCTGCTGAACACAAGAGAACATTCAGTGGATCCACTGAGTTGTTTCTCACCATTATGCTTTATTAACCAGGAACAGAAAAACAGTCCCTTACATGAACACAATAAACACAAGGACTCAATCAATAGAAGAACAGTCCCTTACATGAACACAATAAACTAAAGGACTTAAACAATAGAAGAACAGTCCCTTACATGAACACAATAAACACAAGGACTCAAACAATAGAAGCAGCAGACATTACTAATCATAAACAGGTGTCCACATATCTTTAATAACTGAACATGTTCTGCTGCTGTGTTGTTCCCCACAGAATACAAGGAATCAATCAGTTTGAAGTCATCACAACATGTTCTACAGCTTTTCCCATAGACCGCTTGCATTATAAATATAATATAAAATCTGCTTTACATCATGTGAGGCTTATCAAAATATAAACTGATATCAGAGCCCCGCAGTATGAAACTGTTAACGTCTAAAAATAGACACAATATTGTTGTATAAATGTTACAATTCCAATTCACCATTATGGGAATATATTTATGGAAAGCGACAAAAAGTGAAATTGACAGAAAAACAAAGTGTGTAACAACCAGTGTGTTTTTTTATTGGACAATATTATCAAGTTCTCACAGTAGACAATACATTTTAAAGTTAGGCCACACAAGATAATGTGATTTGTTAACATTTATTAAATTGGCTCTTTGTTTTAGTGCTCCGTTGACGTGAGGGCATTTGATAATGTCAGGCGATAAACTGTCGTCATAAGTGCTTAGAACAACAAACGCAAACCCAAATCAGTCTACGTAATTAAAAGACTGAGCTAATGATTTGAACTCAATGTGGCGGTTAAAGATTCATAATCATTCATTCATTGGCATCATGATTGTGTGAATCTGAATGGATTTGAACTGCAATGAGTGTTCTAAGGACACTTGGTAGAATTAAACCCCGGCAATTATGTTTAATTTCTATATTAGATCATATAAGGTTACCCCTGTCTGTTGGCTCCACTCACGGGGCCAGCTGGCTTAGAGTTCTTGGTAACCAACGGCAACGACCCTGGGGCCAAATCCGATTGGACCTCGGTGCACTCGCTCTTCAATTTGATTCTCTTTTGTTTTTATAGAAACACACACACACACACACACACACACACACACACACACACACACACACACACACACACACACACACACACACACACACACACACACACACACACACACCTGCTGGTGATCGCAAACAAGATGGACGCCCTCTGAACACCTTGTGGTTTTAACGCAAAATGGAGACTGGAAAAGAAGCCCTTATCTCTCCACATCGCTCCCTCAACTAAAGATTAGCCCTTTTCAGCCCTGAATCTTTACACGTGCACACATCTAAAAGTGGACCTAACAGAGCAAACAGCCCCCCCAGTCTGGGGACCCTCCACCCTGAGGAAGAGCCCCTCGGTCTTCCTCACTTGGTGCCGACGATGGTGCGGGCGATCAGCTCCTTCATGATCTCGTTGGTGCCCCCGTAGATGGGCTGCACCCGGGAGTCCACGAAGGCCCTGGGGGGGGGGGGGAGGGGGGGGGCGGGGGGGTCAGTAGCTTTGTATACCAGGGTACTCTACACCTAGTCACAGTTACACAGAAGGGCTTCTTATGGTCCCAAGCTCCCGCAACACAACGACCACGCAGACGCCTCGACACAGTCGAGAACCTTTATGGTTCTGCGTCAGGTTTTAGCGAGCGGACCAATCACAGCCCTGGCTGCTGCGTCGCCTCGACGGAAGGTTACGGTTCATGGGAGGCGCACGTCCGGCCCTTGCGGCGGACGCAAGGAAGGTCCGCAAGGACTCAAGGGGTCCGTAACCCCCCTTGCGTTGCGGGAACACGGAACCATATAAAGCCCTTAAGAGTTACATTTGCAGAGAGAGAGAGAGAGAGAGAGAGCGGGAGCGAGAGAGACTGCCCACTCACTTGGCGATGGGGTACTCCATCATGTATCCCCAGCCTCCGTGCATCTGCACACACTGGGTAGCGACCTTGTTCTGGAGGTCAGACGCCCTGCGGAACACACACACACACACACACACACACAATTATTACCCTAACCTTATTCCTGTTTAGGGTGAGGAGGAGGAGGAGGAGGAGGAGGAGGAGGAGGAGGAGGTTCTTCACCAGCACTTGGCCATGGAGGCGGTGGATGAGTCCAGCCTCTTCTCGCCGTGGAGCTGCAGGCAGCTGTCCAGGAAGGCCCGGCCCACGCAGATCTCTGTCTTCATCTCCGCCAGCTTGTGCTGCACCGTCTGAGACGCACAACACAGCAACACGACCAGGGCCGTTGCACCAAATCCTGGGCCCCTATACTATAGGTACTGATGGACCCCCCTGCGCTAAGTTGTTGACGGGGGGGGGGGGGGGGGGGGTATGGAGCTATTGTTGACGGGGGGGGGGTATGGAGCGATTGTTGACGGTGGGGGGACGGGGGGGACGGGGGGAAGACGTGGCCGATAAGTAATTTTTCTTTTTTTCATGGGCCCCCCCTCTGCCTTGGGCCCCCCCACAACTGTCCCCCTTGTCCCCGCAGTCCGTCGGCCCTTAACACAACAACCGCTGAGTCCCGCAACACAACAACACAACAACAGCCTCAGCCTGCTGCGCAACGCCCGGTTAAACCTGCACTGTGTGCCTTCTCCCTTCAGCAACCCCTAGTGGTGGGAGCTGGACCTACAGTTAAATGACCCCTAGTGGTGGGAGCTGGAACTAAAGTTAAATGACATTTTACCTCTACTAGATTGAGGTAGCTACAGCTATAGCTACTTAACCTCAGGCAGAATGAGAACGAGTCCCGTGCAGCTGGGATTCAAACCCCTGACCCCCCCCTCCTGACGTAAGCGAGTCATGGTTGGGCCCTCCTCAGACCTGCAGGTGGGCGATGGTCTTCTCGAAGGCCTTCCTCTGCATCACGTAGTTCCTGGTCTCCTCAAACATGAACTCACAGCTGGCGATGGCCATGTCTGCGATCAGCAGGCGCTCCTGGAGACAGAGCACAGCAGGAGGGCCAGCATCAGACACACCGACGGCGGTACGGACAATAGACACCCACACAGAATCGGCTCACGTTACACACGACAGACTCGCACGACAGACTCACACACATGACAGACTCACAGACACGACAGACTCACAGAGAGAAGCACAGAGAACAGACTCCCCCAACAGACTCACACACCACAGAGAACAGACTCCCCCAACAGACTCACACACCACAGAGAACAGACTCCCCCAACAGACTCACACACCACAGAGAACAGACTCCCCCAACAGACTCACAGAGAACAGACTCCCTCACAACAGACTCACACACAACAGACTCACACACCACAGAGAACAGACTCCCCCCCAACAGACTCACAGAGAACAGACTCACAGAGAACAGACTCACAGAGAACAGACTCCCAGAGAACAGACTCACAGACAACAGACTCACAGAGAACAGACTCACAGAGAACAGCCTCCCCCACTGACAGTAACACCCCCAGCGGGGCTGTCGTACCTGCGGCAACTCGTTCATCAGGTAGTAGAAGCCCTTGTTCAGCTCCCCCAGCAGGGCGCTGGCCGGCAGCCTCACGTCCTCAAAGAACAGCTCCGCTGTGTCCTGGGGGGGGGGGGGGGGATCCGGACCACAAGAACCCCCCGGTCACCATCTAGCTCACTCCTCCACTCCCCTCCCTCTACATTACAATCACTCGTCCTTTTTATCAATTTCATATTGTTGAGCTTTCTGATTTGATACTTGCTTCTTTTTTCCCCCTTCCCCCTCTGCAGTACTCCACGATTCCCCCAGGGGTAAACATACCCCCATTTGAGAACCACCGTCTTAAATGTCGTGTTACGGACCCGCCAGAAGGAGAGTTTGATTACCTGGGCCTGTGTGTAGTGTGTGTGTAGTGTGTGTGTATTATGTGGGTACATGGGCCTTCAGAAGGAGTGTGGGAGCAGTGAGCGTATAGTGTGTGTGTAGCGTGTGAGCAGAGTGTGTGTAGTGTGTCTGTGAGTTTTGTGCACGAGTAGTGGGTGAGTAGTGTGTGTGTAGTGCGTGAGTACCTGGGCCTTGAGGCCGATCTTGTCCAGCTTGCGCCCCTTCTGGAAACCCTTCATGCCGTCTTCCACCAGGAAGAGGCTGATGCCGTGGGCCGCCGTCTTGGCCTCGCGGTCCGTCACCGTCACCACGACGACCAGGTCGCACATCCGGCCGTTGCTGATGAACACCTCCAGGGGAACAGAGAGTTGTTTAGTCAATGAATGAAGTACAAAACACAAGAGTAGCTCTCTTGGCACTTGAACTACTTTGGTACATTCCTGTACACGTGTACAGTAGCGAACACGTTTCAAGCTATAGTTAGTAAAGCGTGCTTAAAGCTAGCATATTCAAAGCTAGTGTTAGCAAGCATATTGAAAGAGAGTGTTCGGCTTTTTTAAAGATAGTGTTAGCAAGCATAGTTAAAGCTAACATATTCAGAGCTAGTGTTAGAAAGCACATTACAAGCTAGTGTTAACAAGCATATTCTGAGCAATTGTTAGCAGGCATGCTTAAAACTAATGTTAGCAAGCATATCCAAAACTACCGTTACAAGCTTGGGGATAGCAAGTGTGTTAGCAAGCATTTTCAAAGCTAGCATTAGCCATCATAAGATGTTTGAGGATGCTGGCTGATGATAGCCTGTAATTATTATCTTATTGCTGCTTTGAGATAATCGTTTTTAACTCCCAGCACGTGTAGGCTACAGGTGTCAAAATGATGTTGTTTTTTTCCGGAAGTTTCAGCTTGAAGCGTAGCCGTTTCCCGGGTAACCACCCGACCATACCTTGTTCCCGTTCAGGATCCAGTCGGAGCCGTCCCTCTTGGCATGCGTCCGAACTCCCTGGAGATCGCTGGCAGACGGAAAGGAAAGGAAGAAAGAAAAACATGGCTCACTCGTACTTAAACACGGACTGCGTTAGAAAGCTAAGTGGGAAGGTGCGCCAAGCTGTACCGACAGAAGGGTGTTCCGTCCTAGGTTACCGGGCGTTACCGGGGTTACGGGAGGATCACCTGCCTGCCCCGGGCTCCGTCATGGCGATGCTGCTGATGCACTTGCCGGCGGCCATAGGGGGGATGAAGCGCTCCACCTGCTCTGCGTTGCCGTAGTTACTGATGTAGGGCATGACGATGTCCGAGTGCAGAACGAACCCAGGGCCGGTGCAGTTACAGTACATCCTGTGACACACCAGGTAGTATAGTAGTTACAGTACATCCTGTAACACACCAGGTGGTATAGTAGTAACAGTACATCCTGTAACACACCAGGTGGTAGAGTAGTTACAGTACATCCTGTAACACACCAGGTGGTATAGTAGTACCAGTACATCCTGTAACCCACCAGGTGGTATAGTAGTTACAGTACATCCTGTAACACACCAGGTGGTATAGTAGTAACAGTACATCCTGTAACACACCAGGTGGTATAGTAGTTACAGTACATCCTGTAACACACCTGGTGGTATAGTAGTAACAGTACATCCTGTAACACACCAGGTGGTATAGTAGTAACAGTACATCCTGTAACACACCAGGTGGTATAGTAGTTACAGTACATCCTGTAACACACCAGGTGGTATAGTAGTAACAGTACATCCTGTAACCCACCAGGTAGTATTTTAGTTACAGTACATCCTGTAACACACCGTGGACACAACAGGGTTGTGTAGTGTAGTAAAGTGTAGTTTGAAATAGTATTAGTAGTAGAGTGGTACTGTAATAGTATGATATAGTATAGTATAAGCAGTACTATAGTACTGTGATAGTATAATATTAGTAGTACTGCAGTACTGTGATAGTGTAGTGTAGCATAGTATACTGTAGTAGTACTAGTATAGTGCGACTCACTGCTCCTCCCAGACGACAGCAGCAGAGAGGAGGTCAATAGTAAAATAGTATTGGAGTACTGTAGTATTGTTATAGTGTAGTGTAGCATAGTATACTACTCACTGCTCCTCCCAGACGACGGCAGCAGAGAGGAGGTCAATAGTATAATAGTATTGGAGTACTGTAGTATTGTTATAGTGTAGTGTAGTATAGTATTCTACTCACTGCTCCTCCCAGACGACGGCAGCAGAGAGGAGGTCTATAGTATAGTAGTACTGTAGTATTGTTATAGTGTAGTGTAGTATAGTATACTACTCACTGCTCCTCCCAGACGACGGCCGCAGAGAGGAGGTCTATAGTATAGTAGTACTGTAGTATTGTTATAGTGTAGTGTAGTATAGTATAATACTCACTGCTCCTCCCAGACGACGGCCGCAGAGAGGAGGTCTATAGTATAGTAGTACTGTAGTATTGTTATAGTGTAGTGTAGTATAGTATACTACTCACTGCTCCTCCCAGACGACGGCCGCAGAGAGGAGGTCTATAGTATAGTAGTACTGTAGTATTGTTATAGTGTAGTGTAGTATAGTATAATACTCACTGCTCCTCCCAGACGACGGCCGCAGAGAGGAGGTCTATAGTATAGTAGTACTGTAGTATTGTTATAGTGTAGTGTAGTATAGTATAATACTCACTGCTCCTCCCAGACGACGGCCGCAGAGAGGAGGTCTATAGTATAGTAGTACTGTAGTATTGTTATAGTGTAGTGTAGTATAGTATACTACTCACTGCTCCTCCCAGACGACGGCCGCAGAGAGGAGGTCTATAGTATAGTAGTACTGTAGTATTGTTATAGTGTAGTGTAGTATAGTATAATACTCACTGCTCCTCCCAGACGACGGCCGCAGAGAGGAGGTCTATAGTATAGTAGTACTGTAGTATTGTTATAGTGTAGTGTAGTATAGTATAATACTCACTGCTCCTCCCAGACGACGGCCGCAGAGAGGAGGTCTCCTCCGATCCCCCCCTGCTCCTCCGGCGTCATAACTCCCAGAAGCCCTTGCTCCCCGGCCTTCTCCCACAGCTCCCTACTCACCTGGCCCGCCTTCTCCCATCTGGGGTTAGACAGTCCACAGCCAGGTAGGGGTTAGACAGTCCACAGACAGTTAGGGGTTAGACAGTCCACAGCCAGGTAGGGGTTAGACAGTCCACAGCCAGGTAGGGGATAGACAGTACAGAGACAGGTAGGGGATAGACAGTACAGAGAGGTCATTAAGGAACAGGTAGGGGTTAGACAGTACAGAGAGGTCATTAAGGAGCAGGTAGGGGTTAGACAGTACAGAAACAGGTCGTTAAGGATCAGGTAGGGGTTAGACAGTACAGAGAGGTCATTAAGGATCAGGTAGGGGTTAGACCAGGGCGCCCGCAGGCCTGTTCTAAAAATAGCACAACTCCTTCTTGAACAACTCTTTCCCACCTTTCTTAAGTCAGTGTTGATAATTATTGTGAGAAATCATTAACATGATCAGTGTCTTCACAAAGATGAGTATCATTAATCATTATATAACTAAAGGCAAACTGAGCAAATTTCTTATTTCAGAAGAGTATATCAAACTGTGTGCCCTTCGTATGACTCAGTACCCATGAAGTAGCTCTCAGGTTCAAAATGGTTGGTGACCCCTGGGCTAGACAGTACATACTCGCTGTGGTGAGGTACCACCTCCTCCTGGAAGAAGCGGCGTGCGCTCTCCCTGAAGAGGTCGTGGTCCTCGCTGAAGATGCGTCGCGTCCCGACGTCCATCAGTGTCTTGGCGCTCGACGTCTCGGGCCGGAAGGGCGCCGCCGGCTCACCGGAGGAGTGCGCGTGGCCGTGCTCACACCGTCTGACGGACCGGGTAGAGCACAAATGACGTCACGGCGAGGTCTTCAAAACAAATGCCAACACGCTGCAGCGAGGGGTGCCAGATTGGGCGGGAAATCTGGCCCAATCTGGCAACGCTCACTGTCAACAACATCGACCCTGAAGGGTCGTTCCGCTGTTCCGCGGTAAAAACGTGCAATATGAAACACAAGCATGTTCTACGATCTACAGGTGAATGATTAGAGTGTCATCGCTCCAGGGGGCAAAGAGCGACCAGAGCACTGATGCGTCCCTTGGAAAACGAGGTTAGTGGTAAAGGTGAACCTCCCCTTCTCGGACCTTAAAGGGGACCTATCATGCTTTTTCTACTTTTATGACCTATAAACGTTGTTATAATGATTGATAGTCATGTTTAACCATACTAAAGTGTCAAATAATGACGTACATGCATTTCGACGTATTCCCTGCTGACAGTCTGGGGTGGCTGTGCAGAGCGCTAAACACTCGGGACAACGTTTGCGATTCACATTTCCTCTACAAATCATCTACATAGAGGCACTCCTGCCGCGCCCCCATATGCCTGGTCAAATCTGCCTGCGCACACGCTTCAAGGAAGGTAACCAATCACAACAGAGTTGGGTTGGCAGGAGGGGGGCGAGGGGGCGGAGAAGGAAGAAACCAAGCGTTGACAGAGAAGGCTGAAAGCGCCCAGATGAGAGGAAGAGTTTCCCGAAAATCGACATCGTTTTTTGTGCATGGTTAAACATGACTATCAATCATTATAACAACGTTTATAGGTCATAAAAGTCGAAAAGCATAATAGGTCCCCTTTAAATTCATAGTAGACAACAGAAGACCCTCATAATCCATACGATCACAACGTCAGGATACACTCGGATGACGTGCTGTGTGTGTGTGTGTGTGTGTGTGTGTGTGTGTGTGTGTGTGTGTGTGTGTGTGTGTGTGTGTGTGCAGTGGACTTCAAAACGTGCGTCTTTTAAATAAGAGCCTTTTAGAAGCGTCTCCGGACCGACCTTGACGTGAGGGCGGACAGCGCCGACAGGGAAGACCTCCTGTCGGACAAATAGAGCCGGGCGGCCCGCTGCAGGAACATGTTGCTGGAGGAGGATTGATGGACGGAGAGCAAACCCAATAGACCGACGCGGATACGCAGACTACTGGTGAACTTGTTGCAGCGAATAAAAGAGAGGGAGCAGAGACCACGTCCGGTCTCTGAGTGGACCCCGCCCACTCGCTGCAGCCGTGACGTGAGACGGGCTGAAAAAGCCAGGATCAAACTTTAGAGTGGAATACAATTGTTTAAAAAGTGAATAAACACAAAATCAAAATAATACTTAGCATAGATACACAACTAATAGTATTAGCATTGATGAAATCAAGGGTTTATAAAAATGATACATAATTGTGCCATTATGTGATCATTTAAAGGGACACTGTGTAAAAATGACTCCCATCTAGTGGTACAATTGTATATTGCATTCAAACTAATAGTGATCGCTCGTTCAAAAACTACGGTGGGCAGTATGTGCCAAGAAGCTGTGTCAGGACATCCAATACTACCTCATCGAGTCATTCGAGTGATGATGAGGTTCGTTATTTCAAACAAATTTCAAACTGCATTGAATCATTAGTGTAAGCTAATGATGTATGAGTAATTACTCCTCGAGCAAGATAGTGAATTATCTCAGTCATCATTCACGCTGGCTCAGAGTGAAAACGCGTTTGCATTTCCTGTACCACGTAGTGCTTTTTGTCCCTCTCGGCAGTTAATAGACCGGAAGAACATGGAAGCCTCCATGAAGCTTACCTGTCCTCTGTAACTACATATTAATTATTCTTCCCTCAGGAGGATAAGTGAGATTTTTGGCAGAGATCATTTTACACCAATGAGGACTTATTTATGAATGAATACGTTGATTTGAGGTAATAAATGACTTAAAATATTACACAGTGTCCCTTAAATCCTAATGGGGTTTAAAGAAATGTGTTTCACTGTTCTTACTTTTCCTCGTTCTGAGGTCAATGAAGTTCATCAAACTTCAACTTATTGTCATAAAAAGACGCCGTATTGTTTGGACCGAAGCATTTAAACTAGAGCTGTCAAGCGATTCAAATATTTAATCGTGATTAATCGCATTAATGTCATAGTTAACTCACGATTAATCGCAAATTATTTTTCTATGCTAAATATCCCTTGATTTTTTTGTCCCATAATTCTTCTCATTTTTATCAACATGGTGAAGTGCATCGGCTTGCCTTGTGCAAATTAGTTTTTATTGATAACAACATTGGCATATACTGATCAAAACAGGACGATACAAAAAAAGAGCCTATAGTGCAATTAAACGACTGCTTTGAACAAATGTCATTTGAACATAGCAGTCAGGCTACTGCTTCTTTGTTTTGAGCCAAAGAAAAAAAAGAAATAATAATAATTGCGTTAATCGCGCGATAATTTTTTAACGCCGTTAAAATTGGTTTGCGTTAACGCCGTTAATAACGCGTTTAACTGACAGCTCTAATTTAAACTAATGATTATGTTAGATGTTGGTGGATTAACATCGTTCCACACATTACTGTTCACTTCCATGACTCACTGCGGGGCGGCGGGCTCTCACATCGACACGGAGCTGTCGTCTCAGGAGCCCAAAGTCTAGCCTACTGCTGACACACAATCAATCAATCTTGACCTCGAAAAACAGGGCTATGGATTGATACACACCATTTATTACCCTTACAAATCAGTGTTTTTGTTTTATGAGTATTTAGAAAAGATTTTTTTTATTTCATTACTGACAATGTGATTTTTTGGAAACAAACGGTAAAAAATGATTTCCCTGTTTTGGTAGCCGACTGAAACATTTTGATGGTTTACTTTTTGCATTAGAAACTGAAGTAGTAAACAAATAATAATAAAAAATCCCTTTGTAAGTACTAACAATAATAAATCTCCCTCTGTGGGAAATTACAAAAATGAACATTTCTACAAGAGATCATGGAAGACGGCGTCGTCCAGGTATGTGCCAGTCAGCACTGTCGGGAACACGCGTATAGCAGCCTATCTTCTGCTTTTGTTGCAAATTGAGAGTCGCAATCTGCTTTCCAAGTTTGTAGAATCCATTCCATAATCAAAACGTCTAGTAGACCAATGGAAAGTAATAGCATGCACAGAGAAAGACCAATTATTGGTTCTCTCTGTACCACCGACATGCAAAGCGTAGGCCTAAACCCAATGCAGAACCATAAAGGTCCACGACTAGCCTACGTCGTAACCCCCTTGCGTTGCGTCAACGTGTTACTTGCGAGAGAGACTTCTGATAGTAGGAGAACCTTTGTGTTGATTGTTGCTTTGACAAATAGTTTATTTTCATATTTATTTTCCTTGACTTGGCAACACCTTGTACCAGCATCACCAGTGCCCCAGAGCCCGGACCGCTGCATCCACGTAAAGTGACGCAACACAAAACAAAGAACATGGCTGAAATAGCCACGTCATAGTGGAAAATGCAATAAAAATGTCTAGCGAGAAATGTGCATTATTTTATTTTCATAATAGTCGTTCAGTGATTGTATATGACGTTGACGTAGTTTGTTTGTTATTATGAAACTCTTTCAGGTCTCACCAGAAAATGATTTGAATTTAACGTTTTCTATCGTAACTATGGTGGTTGATACCCTTCAGACCCGTTCACCCTAACACTACTTACAGTACATAGATACATGTGATTCAAGGAGTAGGTCCCTATAAAACAATAATGCAAAAAAAAATGCAAAACATGACGGTAACTAAGTAAGTCAAACCGTCCAATCTAAAGGCTCAACTTAACCACTCCCACTACTCATTTCCACCAGCAAAGCGAACAAAACTGAGTAGGGGAGGGCGTAGCCTAACTAGTTTGTGAACGACCCAGAGAAAGGCAACGCAAATTCAATGTATAAATGTATGAGGCTTTAATAAAATCCCGGACGATTTTGAAATTCCGCCACACATTTCTTTAAAAGTGTCTCAAAAAGAGGGCATGTCCGGGCATAGGAGGACGTCTGGTTACCCTACGTACGAGAGAGAAAGAGAGATTTACATATTTTCTGATAGAATGATTGATAGATAGGTAACAACTCACATAGGGGGATATCTATCTGTGAATCAGCATTGTTTTTGTAGTGTTTATGTTTCATTATTATCTGGGTTGGTAATGCCTATAGCTCAGCCCTTTACTTCACAAAGGGTTTTAGATGTTTCCAACATTTATATTTATTTATTTATATAAGCAGGTCTCTAAATAGTTTGGCCCATAGGGGGCGTGTGTGTGTGTGTGTGTGTGTGTGTGTGTGTGTGTGTGTGTGTGTGTGTGTGTGTGTGTGTGTGTGTGTGTGCAGTAGAAGCCAGCACTTGTCAGCCGTTGGAGAACAGAGCGATGGGATGTCTTCACCTTCTTACGCCGGGATTCTACCGCACGCGTTACGGCCGCGTTACCGCTGTGGCACGGAACGGCTGCGACTCTGCCCTGCTTGCATTTCCACCGGGCTTACGGCAGCGGAGCAGCAGCCGTATTCAGGCGAGATCGCGAGATCACGCGATAATCCTAAACCTAATGTACTGTGACCTTCCACTCCCAAAACTACTGCACTACTGAGTATTGTGTTTTATTTTGAAAATTTACCGGATGCTCTATGGTTTTTACTTTTTCACTTCCTGCCCTGCTCGATTTGCTCTGTTGAATTTGAGGTGGTTCAGCAACGGCTTGCGGCAAAAATATAAATGCTACGGAATGATAGCGCTGTGCCGCGGGGCGAGCCGCTCCCGGGACGCTGCTGAGACGTTCTGCAACCGCGCCCGGTGGAAATGGACTCATTGATTAGAGTTGAACCTATCTGCTGCGGTGACCGCGGCCAAGACGTGCCGCAGCCGTAACGCTGTCGTAACGCGTCCGGTGGAATCTGGCCTTTACACATGCTGATCTGCATCAGAGCGTAGCCAATCAGAGCCTCCCGGATGTCCCGGTCCTTCTGCTGCCGGAAGCGCAGCACGTCCACCCAGGCCCCGCCCACGCACACCCTGCACACACACACACACCCCCCTCACCCTCACCCCCACCCTCCATACGACGCAGACCACCTCCGCCTGGGGCCTCGCCTCGTGCCCACTGCACCGTCAGTCAGAGGACTCAGAAGGCGTGGCTGACGGATGGTGGAGTTTTCCGGGGTCGTCAGAGCCCGAGTAGTGTTACAGTGCTTAAATTTGCATACAAAATCTGATTGGATGACGGATCCGTCGCTGCCGAAAAAGTTCAAAAATGTACATCTTTTTGACGGAGCCTTCGATGCACGGATCCACAATGCATTGCGCGTCCTTCCCCATTCAAAGTCAATGGGGATCATTCAAAGGACGGAGGCAGTGGGCACGAGGGACGTTACCCTGGAGGAGGAGGGGAGGTGGGGGAGGAGTCACAGAGAACCCCCTGCTGACGTCGCTGCTGGCCCCGCCCACCTCCGCCCGCCGGTCACCACGGCGATGCCCTCTGCCGCTGTCCCACGTCGACCTGGACCTGGATGAGTCCCATGTCTGACCCCCCCCCCCCGCGACCTTTGACCAAGGGGGGGGGGGGGGGGTCACACGGGAAGACGCACTGTCGCCACGGAGACGGGAACGCGCTGCTAGCATGCTAGCTAGGGATGCTACAGAATAGCCTGAGTATCGTAACGACTTACAAACTTTTCTTGAACTTTTAACTTTAAACTATAAAGCAAAAAAAGTTAAAGGATACTTTTGTATATTTAAACTATATTTGTAATACACTAAAGTATACTATATTATACTATATCACCTTAGTTAGTTGGAACAATTTTATTAACATGAACTTGGGAAACTAGCTCCCCCTCCAGGAAACCAAAGGACTCTGATCCATCCCTTCAAAAACCTACTGAGCCCTACTGAGACCTACTGAGCCTAATGAGACCTACTGAGGCCTACTGTTACCAGTGGAGCACAATAAATACAAGGACTAAAATCGTAGAAGAAGCAGGCATAGCAAATCATCAACAGGTGTGCACGTATCTTTAATAACTGAACATGTTCTGCGGCCGTTTGTTTCCCAAGAGAACACAAGCAATAAAGATTCAGTTTAAAGTAATTTACAGAATGCAACATTATCCCACAGACCTCTTTGTTATTATGAATAAAATATAAAATCTGCTTTAAAGCAGGTGTAAATCAGGATTATGACAAAAATGATGATATCAGAGCCCTTCAGACCAAAGCTGGTGATGTCTGAAAATAAACAAACATTCACCATCGATAGGTATTTTATATGCATTTCAAATAATAAATGTGCTTATCTAACTATGGAAGATCTTAAAAGGTTTCTGGTTTATCATGCTATACTTTACAAAACAGAGGGAGGGAAAGAAAGAGAGAGAGAGGGAGACACAAAGACATGTGACATTTATACATGTGTGTTTATACGTGTGTGTGTGTGTGTGTGAGTGTATTTATACATGTGTGTGTGTGTGTGTTTATAGGTGTGTGTGTGTGTGTGTGTGTTCCGTATTAATGTGTATTCACCCCAGACCGATGAGGAGAGACAGACAGACAGACAGACAGACAGACAGACAGACAGACAGACCATAACTGACACAGAGACAATTAGCCACCAGGCCACCCCCCTCACCTCACCTCACCCCCCCCTCCCCCCCCCCCCCCCCCCCCCCCCCCCCCCCCTCAGTTTTATACAAGCAGGTTTAATTTTGATGGTGGACAGCATTAATATACGTAAGATACATGATGTCAGCCATCATCTTCATTCCCAGTAGGATGTGACCTCACTTCCTGCTGTGTGGATGGACTTTCCATCTCAATAGTGAGTGTGTGATGTGATGAATCAAACAGACACTTACATCTCTGTGGAGCTGGTTTCAGCCTCAACTCTCCACCGTGCTCCACACTGGGGGCGAAATAAAGTGATAGCAGCATGTTGAACCATTCACCTTCATCATCTGCCGTCTCATAATGTTCTACACAACATGAGTGACAGCTGCCTCTTCAAACCACTCCATCTAGCAGAGGCTTGAATCCTTGGAGGAGACTCTGGAGACGCAGCTCCAGAGTATCCTGGGTGATTGTAGCTCAGGTCCAGCTCTCTCAGATGGGAGGGGTTGGAGCTCAGAGCTGAGGCCAGAGAAGCACTGCCTACCTGTGTGACCAGGCAGCCAGACAAGCCACACACGCACGCACGCACGCACGCACGCACGCACGCACGCACGCACGCACGCACGCACACACACACACACACACACACACACACACACACACACACACACACACACACACACACACACACACACACACACACACACACACACACACACACACACGTTTACCTTACCAACAGAGGGGACTATCGGTTTTCATCGACCAAGTGTGGACCTCTATTTCTGGTCATTTAAAAAATACAAAAACATAATACAGAGTTTAGTTTTAAGTTATTTTGTAATAATATAACTTCAAATGTGTTTTTTTTTATTTCTTTTAAAGAAGTTGCCAAGAGGGGACTTGAATACTTAAGCGATATTTACATATCAAAGAGGGGACTCCATTCACTGCAGCAAGGGAGCTGTCTGTGCCTATTGTTTCACTCAATGAGTGTTTGCCAACTGCAACTGTTGCTTCTGTCAGTGCGTTTACATGGGAAAATATAAAAGATGGTCCCCATTTGGATTGTAAAACATGACATGACAAGTCCCCTGTTAAATGGTATTGGGCGACCCTCACACTCTTGCATGGATCTATTCATGAAGTGTGGATAAGAATAAATGTAATCCTCATCAATAATCAGAATCATCTTTTAAGATATATTTAGAAGGGTTAAAAAATGTGCGTTTAATTTGCAATTTGCAAGTAAAATATGGACAATAATGCGATTAATCATGATTAAATATTTTTATTGATTGACAGCCCTAGTTAGCCCTGTTATTTATACGTCTTTTTTTCTCACGAAAAAAAGTCTCTTATGAACTATGGAAGAACTGTCTAAAGGCTCTATGGCAAATTATTTATTTTGTACTATAGAGAAAGCAGTTAACAATTTTTTTCTAACCTAATGAATACATAAATGCTGGAGTGTAAGTGTCGCTCCATACCATTTAACAGGGGACCAGTGTCATTTTGTACAGGCAAAGAGGGGACTTCTGTCATTCTGTACAATCCAAGTGGGGACCATCTTTTCTGTTTAACGGCACAAAGTTAAAAACAAAATTCTACACATCAAACTTTCTTTGATGGTCTGTATACCATTGTGCAGGTTCTGACATATGCTGTAGATAACTCCATCAAAAAGACAGATGATAGCTTTAAGGATGTTCAAGTGCAGGGAACAGCGATTGTTGCTTGATTGAACCGTGATAAATTGTGGTAGTTAAAACTGAAGTCATGTTATTGTGGAAAAATATAATTTAGAAAAAACTGTCCCTTACATAAGTTCACATTCAAAGAACAGACAAACTTTGTGCTCTAAAATATGAAAAGATGGTCCCCACTTGGATTGTACAACATGACAGAAGTCCACTGTTAAATGGTATGGGGCGACCCTCACACTCCTGCATGGATCCATTCATGAAGTGTGGAAAAGAATAAATGTAATCCTCATCAATAATCTATAATCATCTTTTAAGATATATTTAGAATGGTTAAAAAATTTGCGATTAATTAGCAATTTGCAAGTTAAATATGGACAATAATGCAATTAATCACGATAAAATATTTTAATTGATTGACAGCCCTAGTTAGCCCTGTTATGTATACGTTTTTTTTTCTCAGGACAAAATGTCTCTTATGAACTATGGAAGAATTGTGTAAAGGCTCTATGGCAAATTACTTATTTTGTACAATAGAGAAAGCAGTTAACCATTTTTTTCAACCCTAATGAATACATAAATGCTGGAGTGTAAGTGTCACTCCATACCATTTAACAGGGGACCAGTTTCATTTTGTACAGGCAAAGAGGGGACTTCTGTCATTCTGTACAATCCAAGTGGGGACCATCTTTTCTGTTTAACAGCACAAAGTTAAAAACAAAATTCTACGCATCAAACTTTCTTTGATGGTCTGTATACTATTGTGCAGGTTCTGACATATGCTGTAGGTAACTCCATCAAAAAGACAGATGATAGCTTTAAGGCGGTTCAAGTGCAGGGAACAGCGATTGTTGATTGATTGAACCGTGATAAATTGTGGTAGTTAAAACTGAAGTCATGTTATTGTGGAAAAATATAATCTAGAAAAAACTGTGACTTACATAAATTCACATTCAAAGAACAGACAAAAATATAAAAGATGGTCCCCACTTGGATTGTAAAACATGACAGAAGTCCCCTGTTAAATTGTATGAGGCGACCCTCACACTCCTGCATAGATCTATTCATGAAGTGTGTAAAAGAATAAATGTAATCCTCATCAATAATCTTTAATCATCTTTTAAGATATATTTAGAAGGGTTAAAAAATGTGCGTTTAATTTGCAATTTGCAAGTTAAATATGGCCAAAAATGTGATTAATCACGATTAAATATTTTAATTGATTGACAGCCCTAGTTAGCCCTGTTATATAAACCTTTTTTTTCTCATGACAGAATGTCTCTTATGAACTATTGAAGAACTGTCTAAAGGCTCTATGGCAAATTATTTATTTTGTGCTAAAGAGAAAGCAGCAAAAAAATAAATAAAAAATAATAATATAAAAAATAATAATAAAAATTCTAACCTAATGAATACATAAATGCTGGAGTGTAAAAATTGTAAAAAAAAAGTAAAAAAAAATGTAGGTCCCCAACTTTGATAAAGTTAACTAAAATATAAAAGATGTGTTTCATCAGTTTCGTAGAGACGTATCCTGCTATACCTCTCTGCAGAGGGATATGAAAATCCCTTATCACTATCAAGCATACCACAAACACTCCAGGGATTTTGCTTCAACAAAGGCAAGTGGTGTGTGGCGCATGTTTACACCCAGAACAGGGGAATGACAAATATCTCAGACGGTCTGAGTTGGATACAACATCTCAGCTATGAGAAGTTAGCATACTTGAAACTCACTGTAGATGGCCTAACGACCATTGTCAACTCCAGGTAACCATCCCCCCATCACGATACGAGATGAGAGCAACACCCCTCCCCCGCTCTATGTCTCCCACTTCTCAGAGGCAGCACTCACCACAATTTAGGATCTGTGGTGACAGCATGGTTGCTGGTAACTCAACTTTTCCTAAAAATGTGTAGAGAGACATGAATGATTATTTAATCAATCAGTCTCCTTTAGATATGCATTTCACTCCATCAATGTGCTGGTAATTCTTTATCTTTAGTCTTTTTCTTTAAAAAGCCCTTTAAAAGGGTTATTTTCCTCCAACACAAGTCTGAACTATAAGGTGATGACGTGTTACGACGTGATGACGTATGTACAAGAGCCTACCGTGGCCAGGCCACAGTTGCGACGGCCACGGCCAGATGGCTTAGTGCAGGCATCTCCAAACGGCGGACCGCGGTCCGGGTCCGGACCAAGTGACGGTCCTATCCGGACCACTGACCAATTTAAAATTATAAGAAAAAAAAAGTTTATTTATGATCAAAGCATGATTATGTTAGTAAAATCATTTCTCACTGAAATACAAATTGAAAGGCAGAATAGTCTGTAGTACAGCATAAAAACAGCAAAAATCAATGATCTTCACAGGGCAAAGATCATGCACTCACAGAACTCCCCCCCTCCCTCCGTCTGTCACGGCATGTGCGTAATTGCGTCACTCAAAAAGTAGCCAATCAATTTTTTTGTTTACTGAAAGAGCGATTTGGAATGAGAAAATGGCTTGCTCGAAAATAAGGAAAGTTTACCCAAAAACAGACATTTCAAAGATGAATGGACCGACCAAAAAATGTTCATTCTCACCGCAAGGCAGTACAAAAAAAAAAAAAGCCTCCCCAGAAGTCAGAAGTAAGAGCGTGGAAAATATCCGAGCTGAGAGCTCAGTATGAGAGGTCTATGCGTGTCTTCACACACTCATTTACAGGCCAGCAACATGCAAATGAATGCTCACTTAAGATTGCATGGATTGTGGGGCAACATAAAAAAACTTTCAGTGACACCACTGTTGTGAAGGAGTGCTTGAACGCCGCTGCTGAGACGTTACTTGAAGGTAAACAAAGGGATGAATTGTGTGAAAAAATAAAGCAAATCCCAATGTGAGCTGCAACGACAACCAGAAAATCCGAAATGTTATCAGATGACGCACTGTCACAGCTTCATGCGGCTGTTCAGAGTGCCCCATCCTTAGCCATTGATGAGTCTTCAGATGTAACGGATAATGCCCAGCTTTTGGTTTATGTGCGATTGTTTCATCAAGACAAGAAAGATCTGTGAGGACCTGTTGGGTCTAACACCACTTGAGACACTGTTTTGCTTACTTGAAATGAAGGCCTAATGCTCTTTTTGTGTTTATTTGAAATGTAGGCCTGGTGTACCTGTTTTGCTTACTTGAAATGTAGGCCTAATGCATTTTGTGTTTATTTAAAGTGTAACTGGACCTTGTTCAATTTTAATTGAAGACCCCTGGCCTAGTGTGAGTGCACTAGGCCAGAGAACAATGGGGCCAGTTGAGCCAGTTAGGTGTGAAAACTGCCAACGGCCACGGCCAGATGGCCTAGTGTGAGTGCACCCCAAGTAGCATAAAGTATGTAAATACATTCCACATCCCCCCCCCTCCCTAAAGCGGTATATAATGTGGTGATTTGAAACAAAATGGTATAGTAACAAAATCCTACTGTATCTCTATAGTTAAATTAGTATTTTATTATGATCAGAGCAATTTATTAGAATTCAAAAGAATAAACCTGCTAGTTTGATAGTATCTAGAATAAAACTGGAAGCCAACCTGTCTGCACTTGCATTGCCAGAGACAAGTTAGCAACCTTGAAACTCACTGTAGAAAGGCCTAGCGACCATCGTCAACTCAGGTAACCATCCCCCCATCACGATACGAGACAAGAGCAACAACCCTCCCCCTTCTCTCACTTCTCAGGGGCCACTCACACAAGGGCCGTTTGCCTGTTCCTTGCTGTAGGAAGATTCAGCAAGATTCCCCCCCTTCCCCCCTCCCCCGTGGTCACACTGCTCCCAAAGGCCGTGGCCTGGGCACGATTGCTCCTTCAAACATACGTCATCACGTCGTAATACGATAAATACGTCATCACCAAGCGTGGTGTCCAGCTGCGACTGAGTGCTGTCGTCTGCCCAAATTTCAAGTAAACACTCGACTTCACTATCGCACCAACGTAAACCCACTCGTGAACCCCTTGCCGCCATTGTTTAAAATGATTGTTGTGGGGAAGAAGGGCATGGACCTATAAAGAAAGAAGAGTCTCGCAAGGACTACGTCATCCAGCTCACGTTGCGTATCCGCGTGTCTGCGTGTGTCATCTCATTAGCATCTGTACTTTGGCCACGGCACACCTCTCCCAAGTGTGCTGTGGCCAAGGGGGCTGTTCCGTGCTGGAATACGGATAGCGTGGTCACACTAGCCAAACGTTCTAGACTTAAGTATGCAAATTAGCTCGGGCACGGTGCCACGGCCCTAGTGTGAGTGGCCCCTCAGAGGCAGCACTCACCACAATTTAACCTTAAGGTTAGGATCTGTGAAGTGCATGGTTGCTGGTCACTCAACTGTTCCTAAAAATGTGTAGAGACATGAATGATTATTTAATCAATCAGTTTCCTTTAGATATGCATTTCACTCCATCGATGTGCTGGTAATTCTTTATCTTTAGTCTTTTTCTTTAAAAAACCCTTTAAAAGGGTTATTTTCCTGCACCACAAGTCTGAACTAGGGTGCACTCACACTAGGCCATCTGGCCGTGGCTGTGGCCGTTTTCACACCTCACCATGCTCAAATCTGCCAGTGTGAGTGTGGCCAGTCTGGTCAGGCCGGGCCAATTTGGCCACTTGGGAGATGTGTGCTGCAACGGTACGGGCCGCCACGGTACAGATGCTAATGAGCCGACACGCGCACACGCACGGCTACGCAACCTGAGCTGGATGACGTATAGTCCATGCGACGACCATGGACATAATAAAGGCGACGAGCCTTCTTTCCCATTAAACGGTAAACATGGCGTCAAGCGGTTCAACTGTTGGTTCACGTTGGTCCCATGGAGAAGTCGAATGTCTGTTAGCCATTTGGGCAGACGATAAGCAAAAGACTCAGCAAAGTGCGAACTGTGTTCTCTGTGTTGTTGTCCATTGTTGTTAAAACTCTGACTGGCGGCAGACTTTATTATGGTCCGTGCAGCGGACGCTTGGTGATGACGTGTTACGACGTGATGACGTATGTACAAGAGCCTACCGTGGCCAGGCCACAGTTGCGACGGCCAGATGGCCTAGTGCAGGGCTATTCAACCTCCTTAACAAGTGGGCCCAAAAGGAAAACCACTGAGGGTTCATGGGCCACACAGAGTAAAACTACGTGAATGAATCGCTACAAATAAATCGTACTTAAAGTAGTGTTAACTTAATATATATAATACTACTACATGGAATAAACTTGTCAGACGCATTCCTTCCTTCTTCACTTTTAATCGTATCATTATAAAATATTTTGTTCTCACATATTTTGGACACGTATTTAGAATTCAACAATGTTGTTTGAATCATCACAAAACAGAACTACTGTACATATGAGACATTTTGAGCCAGTGAGTCAGTGAGAAAGATTGCGCTGCCTTGTTTGCCTAGTTTGGCTCATCCTGAGACACTCATGCAGCTTCTCATAGGTCATGGAGCAACGTGCCCTTGTTCTGATGGCATTCATATGAGAAAAGCTAGACTCGCACGTATCGGTTGAGCCAAACATTGTCAGAATAAGTGATGCCAGTTCCTGATTGTGGGGTACTGATATCGGCTAGTATCACCGGCTACAAACAGAAACCTGATTTGCATGCAACTATGTTTCTCTTTTATTTTATTTATTTTTTGCATGCAACCTCTTGCGGGCCAGAAAAAAAGTAAGAGGGGCAGCATTTGGCCCACGGGCCGCTAGTTGAATAGGCCTGGCCTAGTGTGAGTGCAGGCCAGAGAACATAGGGGCCAGTTGAGCACGGTTAGGTGTGAGTGCACCCTTAAGTAGCATAAAGTATGTAAATCCATTCCACATCCCCCCCCTTCCTAAAAGCGGTATATAATGTGGTGAAGAAATGTTATAGTAACAAAATCCTACTGTATCTCTATAGTTAAATTAGTATTTTATTATGATCAGAGCAATGTATTAGAATTCAAAAGAATAATCTGCCTAGTTTGATAGAATCTAGAATAAAACTGGAAGCCGACCTGTCTGCAGTTGCATTGCCAGAGACAAGTTAGCAACCTTGAAACTCACTGTAGAAAGGCCTAACGACCATCGTCAACTCAGGTAACCACCCCCCATCACAATACGAGACGAGAGCAACAACCCTCCCCCGCTCCAAGTCTCTCACTTCTCAGAGGCAGCACTCACCACAATTTAAGCTTAAAGTTAGGATCTATGAAGTGCATGGTTCCTGGTCACTCAACTGTCCTTAAAAATATTTAGAGAGACATGAATGATCAAATATTAAGCCATCCTCTAGCTGACTGGTCCTTTGCCTTCTGGGTAGCCCTTTATTTAATACAGTTTCATACTTGACAATGGTTAAGCAATCCATTAAAGCTGAGCCTTAAGATTCTGTTACAAAAACATAGTAACATTGAGTATATATAGTTATTTCCTCTTTCATAAAAGCAGGAGTCGCTCCGTGCTATCTAAGAAGGGACTTGTGTCATTTTGTAATAGCCAATATAAATATATCATAATAACAATCTAAATATATCATATTCAGATTGTTATTATCTCTTAAGAACTATCCATTTTGCTTATTTATTTTTTTACTCATCCATGTTGGAGTGTGAATGTCACTCTATGCTATCTAAGAGGGAACTTCTGTCATTATGTATCAGCCAACAGTGGACCCCTGTCATTCCATACAGTAAGTGTGGACCATTTTCTGTGATGCAAATCAACAATTCAAATGCATTTCTTTAAAAATAGATTGGGGACTGAAGTACATTGTAAAATGGTAAATTAAGGCTAATTTGGGGATTGAACAATTTCAAAGATCTAGACCCTTATATTGTATTTTAATTTTATTTGTTAATCATTTTTATTGATACAAATGAATAGATAGGTTTTTGTTAGACTATTCTGTCCCTAAAAACACACTAACAAATCAAGTTCGACAAATTATTATTACATTAGTTGAGATTACTATCTTCCCCTTACAGTATATATAGTTATTTCCTCTTTTCATAAAAGCAGGAGTGTGAATGTCGCTCCATGCTATCTGAGAAGGGACTTGTGTCATTTTGTCATAGCCAACAGTGGACCCCTGTCATTAGAAACACTTATGTTATGCAAATCAACAGATAAAATGCATTCCTTTAACCGTAGACTAAGCACACAAGTTTGTAGTTGTAAAGAAATAAAAACCTTATTAAGTTTAGAAATTTGGGTTCATGACAAGCCACAATGACAACATTGTTGGGGCAACTTTACTTGCAAAATAACACAATATATATGTATACATATATATTTGAATATATATAGATCATATTTAGATTGTTATTACCTCTTAAGAACTATCCATTTAGCTTATTTATTTTTTTAACTCATCCGTGTTGGAGAGTGTCGTGGAAATATCAATCATAACTATAAATATACAATCACATACAAATTATATTTAAATATATAAAGAATATCGTAGTGTCTCATCCCAATTGTTATGTTATGTATTTTTCGCGTCGTATTTCTATCCTTTCTTTCCATGCTTTGCTTTCATGTTGTCTACAACCTCTTGTAGACCCTTCTTCTCTCCGCAGCGCTGGAGAAGCAGTTTTACGCCGTCCCGAAATTCTAAATGTATTTGAATGCGATTGTAATAGATTTACTGCTGAGTTGTATTAATATGATCTGAGAGATCGTATAGATTTTTTTCAGATAAATAGCAATGTCCAAGGAACGAATGCCCGAAAATCGTAGCAGTTCAGGACACTGATCCAGAGCCAGAGGACAATTCAACTCCACAAAAGTTTATTCTTCAAACAGGTTTGATTGACAAACCACGAGTGAGTACACTGAAACTAACATAGAAATAAATAAATCGGGCTCCTTTGAGACATTGACTTTACTCTGATTTACAAATTTGTACAAAATATATTAATATCATTCACTTAGGTAACATTTCTTTGTTTCTTTACCAAACAGATCTGTGGTCTCCATTTGCGTTGAGTTCCACAAGTTTTAAAAGTATTCAATAACATTAACATAGCCTACTTTTAGCCTTAAAGAATTCATGACGTAAAATGATAACAAAAGTGATTGTATTTTGTTTTGTATATCCCTATCTGTTGTATCAGCTGTGTGTATATTCCTTTATTTGTATTAATTTGTTTGTGTCTTCTTTTCAAAAGAACGTCTGACTCAATCATAAGGAAGAGTAAAATGGACGCCCATTCATCAAAACGGGACGCTAAGGTGACAATAACGGTATCTAAGCAAATTAAAAAAAGAGCGGACCTGGTAAGAACCCGCTATGGTAAAAAAAAACAACGATCCTATAGTGCCACCAAGATCCCCCGCAGATATAGTCTTGAGAGAAGAAGGCATATACTCTGTCTTTCCATTTACTTATGATGTGTACGAATGGACAGATGGCTGTTGGCCAATAGGTGGTTCTTTTGATTCTTGCAAACTACAAGAATTAAAAGAAACAATAACGTCTGGACCAGATCCGAATTGGGATTTTAATTACACACAGAATTGTTTAGATGCATGGATTCGCACGGAAAAAACGACACCCAATACCGAAACCAGTTAAACAAGAAGTAACTCCAGAAATCGCGTCTAACATTTTCAAAATAACGTTGCAAATCAACCCAGATTGGACAGAAGTGTATAGAACAGCTCTGTTGAACAAAACAGCAACTAGTAATGCAGAACATGTTGATAAATTAATGACTGAAATAGAGTTAACAGCCGCAGAAGTAGACGCTATTAAAACAGCCCAAAACAACATAAAAGACAAAACCGCCCTCGCTACACTTTGTGTATGGAGCCAACGTCAACTCGTTAAAGAACCCTCCAGATGTTTTTACTGCAAAAAGATAGGTCATCGGGAGAAATATTGCAGAAAGAAACACAACGACGAGACCAAACCGTTCGCCCCGCCCACGGAACCAGTCCGCGCCCCCCACACCATGAAGAACCCGCTACAACGCCCAGGTGAGTATAATCATTACTAGGACCCCTTGGAGAAGGAAACAACGATCCAGGCAACGCTTCTTCAACTGTCTTCCACCCCCACCGAAAATCCAAAATGCTCTGTGCAGGTAGGACAAAACCATTTTGAATTTCTTGTCGATTCTGGTGCTACAGTATCAGCTATTAACAAAACTGGTATTTTACAAGAAAGTAACCAAACATTGAAAACGGTTGGTATTGCTGGCATTTCGATGAGTGAAACAATATCAAAGCCAGTTCCTACTATTGTATCACATGTCCCATTGGAACAGAAGTTTTTAATCTCTCCCACCTCTCCTGTTACAGTTCACCCCAGAGTTTATCCCAGGTACCATCTAAAAAGGCATATATTGAGAAGATCGCAGAGGAAGCAGAAGCAGCTGCCTCAAAACAGGACATGGGCACACTCTACAAGCTAACAAAATCACTTACAAATAGATTTCAGGTTACGGACATTCCAATTAAAGATTCAAACGGAAAAACCATGACAAAAGAGGAAGACCAATTAAGGGGCTGGAAAGAACACTTTCAGAGGGTACTTAACAGAGATGACCCAGCAACTGAGGCAAACATCACGCCAGCAGTAGACCTTTTAGACATAGAAACGGAGCCACCAAATTTAGAGGAGGTAAAGATTGCCATAAAGGGTTTGAAGAATGGAAAGGCCCCAGGAATAGACAGAGTCCAGGCAGAATTGCTGAAAGCGGAGGAACATCAAACAGCACTAGCCCTTACGGAAATTCTCAGGGACATCTGGACTTCAGAAGAAACACCACAATCCTGGAAAATGGGCCTCATCGTCAAATTACCGAAAAAGGGAGATCTGTCAAATTGCAACAATTGGAGAGGAATCATGTTGCTACCAGTCACCAGTAAAGTCCTAAGTCGAATCATTCTAAATCGACTAAGTGACACAATTGACCATTACCTTCGAAAAGAACAGGCAGGGTTCAGAAAGGGAAGATCCTGTGCAGAACATATATTCACACTGCGACAGATAATTGAACAGAGCAATGAATGGAGGGCAACCATCTACATTAACTTCAGTGACTTTGCTAAAGCATTTGACAGCATCAACAGAACAGCACTGTGGAAAATTCTAAGTCATTATGGAATTCCCAACAAAATCATCTCTATAATCAAGATGCTATACAGAGACTTTGGTGCCAAAGTTATCTGTGGATCCAATCTCACTGAAGAATTCATTATAAAAACAGGAGTCAAGCAAGGCTGTTTGCTATCCCCACTACTTTTCTCACTTTGCATAGACTGGCTTATGAAAGAAACAAAGGGAAACAACAAAAGAGGAATATCGTGGACATTCACAGAAACTCTGGAGGACATTGATTTTGCAGATGATATTGCTTTGTTAGCCCATCGCCAAAAGGACATCCAGGAATTCACCTATTTAGGCAGTAAAATAACAACAGATGGAGATTCAGGGGCAGATGTCAAGGGCAGGATCAATAAGGCTAGGGGAGCGTTTGCAGCACTAAGAAAAATATGGAAGACTTCAAAGATCAGCATAAAGACAAAGCTGAGGATATTCAAGAGCAACGTCCTCGGGGTTCTCCTGTATGGAGCAGAATCATGGAAAGTGACACAGACCATCTGCCACAAGCTAGACGTATTCCAGACTCGAAGCCTTAGGAGGATACTGGGAATATTTTGGCCTAGGACAATCTCAAATGAAGACCTCTACAGTAGAACAGACATGAGACCCCTGTCAAATGTTATCAAAAACAGAAGGTGGATGTGGATCGGACATGTGTGCAGAATGGACCCAAGCGCTATCCCAAGGGTGGCCATGAGATGGACACCACCTGGGACAAGAAAACAAGGCCGACCAAAAGAGACATGGAGAAGATCTGTGGAGAAGGAGATGAAACAACTGGGATGGTCCTGGGGCCAAGTGCAACATTGGGCAACAGACAGGCAGCATTGGCGTTCGTTGGTGAAGACCTTATGTGCTACCAAGCACGAAGAGGACCAACTAACCATCTAAAATATGGGCCATGCATAAAAATCATGCAGGATTTGTAACCTCTTCACCATCTCTTAAAGTTACATTAAAGTCAGATGCTACTTTGACTTGTACTCGACAATATCGTTTGTCCCCCGAAGCATTAGATAGAATTCAGCCGGTAATAACTTCTCTTTTATCTCAAGGTATTCTAAAGGAAACAACTACTAGTCCTTGTAACACACCCATATTGCCCCTCCCGAAGCCAGGGAGTCCAGATGAATAGAGATTTGTACAAGATTTGAGAGCAGTCCACAATTGCGTTGTTCCTATCACACCCATAGTACCAGACACACATACAATACTGTCATCAATCCCTTCAGATTCCACACATTACACAGTAATTGATCTGTGCTAAGCGTTTTTCTCTATTCCAATTCCATCTGACAGCCCTACCCATGGTTTTTATCATAGTGATATGATCATGTTAAAGTCACTTAACCCAAATGTTCTCCTCCCCAGATGGCAAGGACCAACCCAGGTGTTACTGACCACGAGGACCACAGTCAAACTCCAAGGAAAACCAGAATGGATCCATGCAAGCCGATGCCGCCCAGCACCTCCAGAAGAGGAAAGCACCAACGCCTCGAATGGACCACCTCTACCGTGATCTGCATAATACTCCTGATGAGCCCAGCAGACCAATGCAACGCAACCACCAGCAACAACGACCGACTCCCGACCATAGCGGAACCCCAGCTAACCACATCATCACACAACCAGTTTGCAAGCCTACTTGCTACAGCTCAAACCCACTTCAACACCACCAAGAATGGGCCCCTTACTCAAATGAAGAGTTACCAAATGGAAAATGAGTGACCTAACATGCTAGACATACATTTTACTAATGTACATATTGATCATTTACTTTTACTAATTTCTTTGAATTTGCAATTTTACTAATGTACATTTTGATTACTTTATTAATGATTGATTTTTACTAATTTCTTTGAATTTTGTTCCTATTATTCTGTGTTTTAACTTGTTTCACCATCATTTGTAATCCTGTGCCATAATATACCACCTGTAATAAGTGTTGATCTTATGATCAAAAAGGGAGGAACTGTCGTGGAAATATCAATCATAACTATAAATATACAATCACATACAAATTATATTAACCTTGTTTATATAATTATTACATTAGAAGGAACTGTATTCATTCTCCCTGTATCTTAAAACAAATCCCTTCCTCTCTTAACTGAGAGAGGTTAAGTTAATTCGTATTCAAGTTCCCACTGGAGCCAGTAAGTCTGGTTTTGTGACCAGGCCAATCGACTGACTTCTTTGTTGTGTAAACTATTTACAGCCACCATGTCTTACAAACCTGCAGACATGTCCAATAACCACCCATTGTATTACAAATTGACTTGGCCTTAGGTCACTCCCACTCCCTACCCACAATGGAAATGTTCCCTATAAGAATGTTGTTCACCTATTGTTTTGTCTAATGTGTTCTCGGTAAACTTTGCTGCCAGTACTTTTCCCATGATCATGCCTTAAGATTAAATCAAATATTTCGCTGTCCGACGTGTCCGTGAGAGAACTTTCTCTTCATCAGAGTGTGAATGTCACTCTATGCTATCTAAGAGGGAACTTCTGTCATTATGTATCAGCCAACAGTGGACCCCTGTCATTCCATACAGTACAAGTGTGGACCATTTTCTGTGATGCAAATCAACAATTCAAATGCATTTCTTTAAAAATAGATTGGGGACTGAAGTACATTGTAAAATGGTAAATTAAGGCTTATTTGGGGATCGAACAATTTCAAAGGTCTAGACCCTTATATTGTATTTTAATTGTATTTGTTTATCATTTTTATTGATACAAATGAATAGATAGGTTTTTGTTAGACTATTCCATTCCTAAAAACACACTAACAAATCAAGTTTGACAAATTATTATTACATTAGTTGAGATTACTATCTTTCGCTTACAGTATATATAGTTATTTCCTCTTTTCATAAAAGCAGGAGTGTGAATGTCGCTCCATGCTATCCAACAGTGAACCCCTGTCATTACATACAAAAAAAGTATGGAACTTTTAAAGCTGAGCCGTTACATTTAGTTAGAAAAATACACTATGTTTGTTTGTTGTTTGCATGTTTCAAGAGACTGGTTTTCTTCGTGATTGCATGTTTGAAGAGACTTTACTAAGTAGTCTGTTTAACAGCCCTCTACACTCTGACAGACGTGTGAACGGCTGCAGGCCATTCACACAATAGAGGAGTGTTTGAAGCGACGTGTGTGGATTGGTCGTTGAAAATCAAGCTCTGGCCAGCAGAGGCGCTATAGAGTATGGACTAAACACTCACACACTTTCAGGTCCCCTCTTGGCAAAAGTTGAGAAAATGCGTCAAAATATTTTAGGCATGTTTTTAGCTTGATTTAAGGCATGACCAAAAGGGGACCTGAAAAATGTCCCCTCTTGGCTCAGAGGTCCCCAGTTGGTGAAGGTGTTACGACGCCGAAGTCCACTGTTGGATAGTTAGGCGAGTGCACACACACACACACACACACACACACACACACACACACACACACACACACACACACACACACACACACACACACACACACACACATACACACACACCATTTATTGGATCTGGTTGAGAGCAGTTTGTACTAAAGTAACCACATTTATAAAGTGTATTCATTTCATATTGAAGAAAAGTAAAAGCTTTATTCATACTTCATGGAGACAAAGCTGTGTCACCCTGTCTGAGAACAGGAAGAGGAAGTGGGGAGATGAAATCACAGTCAGCAGAACTTCCTTCACTTGGATGTGACAGGATCTTAAACAAATGCTCCTTTCTCAAAAGCTACAACTCAATGAGATATTGTTTGGTTAGAGTCAGGATAAGTCTGCTGTGTTTGGTACGCTAAGACCGTTTCTTCACAGGTTATAACATTGTGTAGAATCAGGGAGTGTTTTGTCAGCAGGGAAAGAGCAACAGAAATGCATCAGGCAGGAGCAGCACTTACTGAAAGCTAGAATAACCAGTTAGAAGAAGAGGCTGATAACTCACCTGAGAGTTTCCAGTGTACATACAGTGTTGACTCCCCAGTCCAGCAGAGAGCAGCTTCACTCCTGAATCCTGCAGATCATTGGTACTCAGGTCCAGCTCTCTCAGACTAGAGGAGTCTGAGCTGAGAACTGAGGCCAGAGCTTCACAGCATCTCTCTGACAGATGACAGCCATTGAGCCTTTACACGCAATAAATAGAACATGTCAGGAACTGCGATCAAAACAACAGAAAGCTTTAAGTTATTCCATAATAAAGATTGATAATGCATTATTACTTCCCATTGCGTTGTCAGACCATAAGGGAATACTCTGTCAGGCTACTTTGAGTCCTATAACGAAACGCACCGCTAGATGGCGCTTTTATAACACATTATTAGGCAATGAGCATTATAGATCACAATTCTTGACCCAACTAAATGAATTCCTTGAATTCAACATAGGCTCAGTTGAGGACCCTAGAGTCTTATGGGATGCTGTTAAAGGTTTCATAAGAAGTAATGCAATATTGTTTTCCTAAAATTTAAGTAAGGTTGGATCTGCCAAATTAAGAACTTTAGAAGCAGACTTTGCTAGAATAGACTCCATTTTGTAAAATAATTACTCTGAAAAAACAGCATCTCAACGGGACATTGTAAAGAAGGAAATAAATGATATCTCATATGTCATATGTCAACCCAGCACTGACACTTTGGATCAAGGAGTTTTTAAAGGACAGACCCCAGCATGTAAAGGTCCAGGGTGTAACATCGTTCAACATCATCCTTAACACCGGAGTCCCACAGGGTTGTGTCTTGTCTCCCATCTTGTTCTCAATATACACCAATGAGATCACATGCAACATCAGTGGATTCAAGCTATTTAAATATGCAGATGATCTGGCCTTGGTGGCCAAACTGACAGATCAAAGCACCCTGTCCAAGTACACCATATATATCACTGAAATGGCCCTGTGGTTCAAAGAAAGCTCACTGCAGTTGAACATCAGCAAAGCCAAAGAACTGTGTTGCCATAGGAGGAGGGCATCTAACACCCCACATCCACTTTCCTCACCTTTGACCCTGGAAGGACAAGTAGTTGAACAGGTGGTGAAGTTCAAATACCTTGGCACAGATATCGACCAACGTCTGTCCTTTAGCCAGCATGCAGATGGGGTTTACAAGAAGGGACAACAACGTATGTATCTCCTGAGGAAACTAGACACCTTCGACGTCAGTAAAGACATTTTGTCAACTGCCTACCAATCTCTGGTGGAATCCATCATCACTTGCAACATTACATCCTGGTACGGCTTCCTCACAAACGCAAGCAAAAGCAGACTTAATAGATTAACTAAGTAAGCAAGCAAGCTAATAGGAATACACCAGAAAGCGCTGGAGGATCTGTATATCCAGGCAGTGGGAAGGAAGACCAACTCCATCCTCTTAGATCCCTCCCACCCACTCCATCCTTGTTTTGATCTACTTCCTTCTGGCAGAAGATTCAGAATGCCTTTGGCCAGGAAAGCTATCTACAAAAAATCATTCATCCCCATAGCTATACACACACAGAACACTCATTCCTCAAAGAACTCACACAAATAACACACACACACACACACACACACACACACACACACACACACACACACACACACACACACACACACACACACACACACACACACCTCCAAGCCTTCAGTCAAAAGACAATTTTCTAGTATGGCAACATACTAGACAATAAAGCTTTTTGAATCTTGAATCTTGAATCTTAAAACAACGCTCTGAATTTTTAATACATAGAACTAGACAGCGCTACTATTTCCAAGGGTCCAGACCTAGTCACCTTTTAGCCATGAAAATCCGATCTAGTGAGCACTTTGCAGATATCCCCTCCATCAAAGCTTTCAATGGAAACATCTTAACTGAACCTAAGCAAATAAATGAGACTTTCCGCTCCTTTTACTCTTATTTATATCAGTCAGAGATCAAGCTGGATAAAGATAGGTGCAGCAACTTTCTTGGTCAATTACATTTACCTCAGCTTGCAGCAGGTGTCTCTACTCGTCTGCATGACCCGATTAATTTAGAAGAATTGAAATTGGCTGTATTTACAATGCAAAGGAATAAATCCCCAGGTCTGGATGGAATACCACCTGAGTTCTATGTTACATTCTGGAGCAAACTAGGTACACTACTCTTTGACATGATTAAAGCCTCTATAGATAAAGGGGGTTTCTCAAGAGATGTAAACATAGATCTGATTTCATTACTATTAAAGAAAGATAACGATCCAACCGAATGTCAAAATTATAGGCCTCTGTTTGTTAAATTCCGATCTTAAAATTTACGCTAAGGTGCTTGCACGACGTATTCAGGACTATTTACCAGAACTAATTAACTGTGATCAGACAGGATTTATAAAATCAAGGCTAGCCACAGATAATGTAAGACGCATTCTCCATGTAATAGATGCTGCAAGTGTCAAAACAGAACCTGCAGCGGTGCTGTCCCTTGATGCTATGAAAGCATTTGACAGACTTGAATGGGCCTTTTTGTGGTCTGTCCTGGAAAAAATGGGTTTTGGTAAAGGTTTTATACACATGGTTAAGTTACTGTATTCTAACCCCTCAGCTCTTGTGCTCACTGGACAATTATCTTCCACGCTATTTCCAGTTACTAGATCTTCCCGCCAGGGTTGCCCTTTAAGTCCGGCACTCTTTGCACTTTCCCTTGAACCTTTAGCTCAAATGATTTGTCAATCGACTATCCTACAGCCTATCTCTGTTAATGACACTAAACACCATGTCGCATTATATGCTGATGATGTTTTAGTTTTCATGCAGAACCCAACACTTTCTTGGCCTAATTTGCTTTCCATTTGTGAGGAGTTTGGTGGTCTTTCAGGATTCAAAATTAATTGGTCCAAGTCTGCCCTCTTACCACTGAATGAGCCAGCTAAAACACTGCAAGTTCCAGCTAATGTTCCGGTTGTCCAAGTATCTTGGGATTGATATTTATCCTTCTATAAACCGCATTGTGACACACAATTACTCTGAGGCATGGAACAGAATTAAAGCAGACATAGATAGGTGGATTTGCCTCCCTAATTCTCTTCGTGCCCGTATCTCAATAGTGAAAATGAATATTCTCCCAAGAATTAATTTTGTGAGCTCAATGATCCCCCTCTCTCCTCCTGTCCACTTCTGGTCAAAAATCCACTCTAGCATCTCACGGTTGATCTGGAATACAAGACGCCCACGTCTGAAATGAACCACTACACAGAGGAAAAGGGATGATGGGGGTCTTGCAGTGCCAAATTAAAATTCTATTTTTGGTCATTTACTCTTCGACCAATATTGATTTGGTGTGACCCTACTGCTTTTGTCTCCTGGCGTAATATTGAAGAAAATATAGTAAGACCATGGAATTTGCAGGATGTCCTCTTTGCTAATATTACAGACAAGCTATGTCAGTTACGCTTTGGCCCAATTGTTTCCCACCTCATCCGGACTTGGCGCACTGCTGAACGGGGATGTAAGATCTCCTGTAAGTTGCATTCACATTCACCTGTATATAATAACAAGGGACTGTTAATTGGAGGGAGACCTATCTCACCATCTTATTGGAGTGGCAGTAACATTCACCATTTAAATGACATTTATGATAACATGGGCTTACGCTCCTTCCAAGATATTCGTGGTTCATTTGACCTACCCGGTTCCTAGTTTTTCTTTTATTTACAGCTCAGATCAGCTCTTAAATCACACAGTGTCCCATGGCAACAACCTTGCCTACTCATCCAATGTATAAATTGTTTACGGTACTGGGTAAAAACAAGGGTATGGTGTCCAAACTGTATACGTTTTTTTTGGAGTCCTCATATGTTGATTTATCCCTAGGCAGAGTATGGAGAAGTGACTGTCCAGATCTTGACCCAGATTTTGATTGGAGAGAGGTGTGGTTAAACATAAAGGAGGCTTCTCGTAATCCCGACCATCAACAAATTCACTTTAATTATGCTCATAGAACATATTTAACACCACGCAAACTCTACTGTATGAAGGCCTTAAGTGATCCCTTCTGGAGTTTATGTGCTATGAAAACTCCTGGCACTTTCCTTCACATGATGTGGGATTGTCCACCAGTGTCACGATTTTGGGCTAAAGTGGCATCTGTAATGTCTGACTTACTATCAGTCACAATACCAGTGACTGTGTCTGTCCTTTTGTTAAATGATTTCTCAAGGCTCAATATCACCAAGCTTAAAATACGCATAGCACTGGCAGGCCTGACAGCTGCCAAAAAGATGGTTGCGGTGCGATGGAAGCCTCCCCACTCCCTTATCGTCAGACACTGGCTCCTCAACTTTTTAGATGTGATTTATCTTGAACTTTCAACTGCTCGGATTAATAAGGCCACTGAGACCAATTTAAACAACTGGCACTCTGCTGCTAATTCTCTGAAAGAATTTTTAAAGTCTCCCCTTTCCTGTATTGTTGCTTAAGTAAACCCAAATAATCTCCCTGGTGTGTGTGTGTGTGTGTGTGTGTGTGTGTGTGTGTGTGTGTGTGTGTGTGTGTGTGTGTGTGTGTGTGTGTGTGTCTGTGTGTGTGTGTCTGTGTCTGTGTTCTTTTTTTTTATTTTTTATAAAAAGGGGTCTTCCCTCCTTTGAAGCTGAGTATTTCTTCAGGTCAAAAACGTCCAGCTCCTCTTCTGATGTCAGTAGGATGAAGACCAGAGCTGATAGTTGAGCAGGAGAGAGAGATTCTCCGGAGAGACTTCCTGATGTCAGGTACTGTTTGATCTCCTTCACTAGAGAACGGTCGTTCAGCTCATTCAGACAGTGGAACAGATTGATGCTTCTCTCTGGAGAGAGATCTCCATCTATCTTCTCCTTGATGCAAGACACTGTTTTTCTATTGGTCAGTGAGCTAGTTCCTGTCTGTCCCAGCAGACCTCGTAGGACAATCTGATTGGTCTCCAGAGAGAGGCCCAGGAGGAAGAGGAGGAACAAGTCCAGTTGTCTGTTCTCACTCTGTAAGGCCTTGTCTACACCATTCTGGTAGAGGACGAGGAGTTTACCTTCCCCAGAGGTGGGTGGTTCTTCTGAGAGCAGATTGACACCATCGTTGATGAAGGACAGAAAGACATAAAGGGCAGCCAGAAACTCCTGTAGGCTCAGATGGACAAAGCAGAACACCTTGTCCTGGTACATCCCGCATTCCTCTTTGAAGATCTTGGAGAACATTCCTGAGTACACTGACACCGGGATCCCACCGGACTCGTACGCGCCGCGGAACGGCTGCGTCCTCTGCCCTGCGTCCCTTCCTACCGGGCGCGTAACGGCAGCGTAGCGCTGCCTTGCGAGCCAGCCGTATTCACGCGAGATCATGAGATCACGCGATAATCCTAAACCTAATGTACTCACCTTCCACTCCCAAAACTATTGCAATTAAATGCCACCCTTTGTCCTTAAACATTTTCCTTATAAAAAGGATGATTTCGTACATAAATGACTTCATGTTGCTGAACTTCGACAATGAGTCTCTCGTCGTCCATGTTGCCGACCCTCTGAGACCCTTTGATTGATTGACTGCTGACCTGGTGCCACCGGTCATGACGTAATAATGTTGATGTGAAGTAACATGAGCTGAGTATTATGTTTTATTTTGAAAATTGACCGGATGCTCTATGGCTTTTACTTTTCACTTCCTGCCCGGCTCGACCTGCTCTGTCGAAATTGACGCGGTTTAGCAGCGGCTCGCGGCAAAAATAGAATTGGACGGAAAGATAGCGCCGCGGCGCGGCGTGCCGCTCCTGGGACGCTGCTGAAACGTTCCGCGGCGCGCCCGGTGGAAGTGGTCTCATTGATTAGAGTGGAAGCGATCAGCAGCGGTGACCGCGGCGCAGCCGTCCCGCGGCGCGTACGCCTCCGGTGGAATTGAGCCTTGAGGCTTCTCTGATATCGATGTGACACTCTGCCAGGTCTGCCTCGTAGAAGATCACGTTGCCTTTCTCCAGCTGGTTAAAAGCCAGTTTTCCCAAATAAAGAATAATCTTCCTGCTCTGTGGACCCGATTATGGATCCGTTTCAGCTCTCCCAAGATACTCCCTGTCCCCCTGTATCAACTGAACCCTCAGGAAGTGGCTGTACATCTGAGTCACGGTCTTGGGCATCTCTTGTATCTGGGATTTTTTTAAGATGTCCTCCAGGGGCCGTATTCACAAAGCATTTTATCTTACCGCTAGGAGTCCTAACTCTCGCTAAAACATTTTACGTAGGAGTTTTTTCTTAAAAGTTATTCACAAAGCCGCTGAGACCTACTCTTACTAAGGATAAATCATAAAGAGTGAACTAAGAGTGGCGCGCCGTTGCTATGGATTACGTCAATTCTCGTGCACGAGTTTAGAAGCGGTCAGTGCGGTGATTGGTTGTTCAGACGAGCCCACTGAATCACCGAAAAACAAGGAAATAGCCTAGGCTAGAAATTAGTTCCTATTAAGTAGTTATGGTGCAGTTAGCAGAATACACGCATGATGACAAGTTTGTGCAGACCACGATAATGACGTTGTAGCCTGCACGTTCAATAGAGAGAAAGCAAACAATAAAAATACGTTGCATTAAATCACGGAGGCAATTAAAACACCCTGCAAACTATTATCTAATTAGCATATTTCCTTTAAATAAAAGCCCATACCGGAATTCAAGTCCCCCTATCATGATGGATGACCAAAAAGTGAAACGCAAGCGAAAGGCCAATTGGTCCCAAGACCAATTACTACTACTTTCCCAGTTTGTGCTGGAGCGGAGGGTGGTAATAAAGGGTAGATTCGGGGCTGGAGTGACCAGCAAGAAGAAGTGGGAGGCATGGGAAGAAATTTGCGTTAACATCAATGCTTCCTTCCCTGCTGTGTGTCGCTCTACCAACGATTGCGAAAAACGCTGGTATGCCCTGCAATCACAGTGTAGGTTCGAGATTGCCGACTATAAAAGAGCTGTCGCGGCTACTGGTAAGTCCATTATTAACATTGCTTGCCTTCATTTGGGAAATGCATTTGCATGTCTTAAATTTACAATTAACAAAGGCTACAGTGATATGAAACGTGAATAAAACTGAAATTTAATTTGTAGGAGGAGGACCTGCACCAAAGCCGTTGTCCCCGGTCGCATCGGTGGTGTAAGCCGTCCTAGGCTCGGACATAAGTATAACTGGCCTTGAGGGTGCAGCTGATCCTGCAGTCGATTTGCTAAAGGAGATTAAGGGGTATGTATGCAATGATTGCAATAGGCTCCATGAAACACCTTTCTGTTTAATATTTACAGAAGAATTACAATGTGCAACTGGTCAACCCACTTCCCAAAAATGTGTGACAAATTATATATATATATATATTCCCCACAGGAGAAATGAAGAACAAAGTCCTGCTGCAGCTGCAGCATCACATCAGACAGCTCTTCCTCTTCTCCCCCTCCTAGCCCTTCCTCTGCCAGCTCTTCCTCTTCCAGCTGCACCTCCTCTCACAGCTCGTCCTCTTCCAGCTGCACCTCCTCTCACAGCTCTTCCTCTCCCTGCTCTTCCTCTTCCAACTCTCCCTCCTGGTGCACCCACTGGCTCTCCTCTCCCTCCTGCTGCTGGTGCCAGTTCACTGTTGGAGAAGAAATTGAGGCTGGAAATGAGGGTTTTAAAAAGGCAAAGAAAGGTCCTCAAAGCGAAAGAGCGGCTTATAAAAATGAACACTGAATATTACTGTCTTAAGATGGAAAAATTGAAAAATTGAAAGAAAATAAATGTTTTGAACTACACAAATGTGTGTTGACTGATTTGTGCCAAGGTGTTTACCTAAAATGTGTATTCACAAAGTGATCCCTAAATGCCAGTCCACTCGGTTCCACACGGCCAAATTCCTCGCCATGTTGATTGCCATCATCATCATCGTCTTCTTCATCGTTGTCATCATCTTCTGGCTGTGGAATGTTCCTCCGCTTGCAGAGGTTGTGGAGAATGGCACATACAGTCAGGGTGCGATTTGCCGGTGGGGATGGTGGGGATTATCCCCCCCTCTGGTTTACACGTCCTACCCTCTGCTGAATTATTTTTATCCTCGGTGGGGATAAAAATTATCCCCCCCACCCAAAGTATTTTCACCATTACATCGTAATAATTAACAACCAAAATACACAGGGTCCGTCTTCATTTTGATTGTGCTGTGATTTTGATCTACCGGGAGCGAGTCAGAGGCGTCGCGCGTGAGCGCAGGCTGGATGACAACGGGATAATCTCTGCCGCCGCCGCTCTAAATCCATCAAACTGGCCATCTGATGAAGACGAGCGCATCCTCTACGGCGATGAAAAACTTCTCGCCATACACAAAACTCTTGCTGTTGAGGCCGCAACCAGTCCCATACTCCTGAAGGAGTTCGATGAGTTTAAATGTCACGGTGTCACAGGAGAGAGCATGCGCAAAGTTCTCACCGCTGTCTCCACGCTCCTAGTGTGCACAGCCGAGTGTGAAAGAGGTTTCAGCGCCATGAACCACATTCTTGCAGATGGCAGAAACAGAATGAATGTGTCCACACTGCACAATCTGCTTTTCATCTCTGTAAATGCACCAGATGTTGCTTCCTTCCCGGCCCGCAGATTTGCAGAGATGTGGTTGAAGCAGGGTCACCACGCTGCTATCGATCCGCCAACAGGAAAGCAAAAAAAAGAGGCTGAAGTGCGTCATCAGAGCGGACTGTTTTCGTAGTCTGACCTACAGTCTACCAGATTAACCGATAAAATAAAAAAAAAACGTCTTGACAGCACATTGTGGTATTTCATATTTTCTGTTGAACTGATATCGGGAAAAAAAATATATTTTTTTTTATTTGGCACATTTAAAAACAATTTTAGCTATGAGAAAATATTTCTGCAAATGCAGTGGTTAAGTTCACGTTCAAAATAGGCCTACCGCCTACGTTATGAAGCCTAAGTGTAAGGTTTAGATACACAAGGTCACAAGATCAACTGTTTTCATAAGTTTTCACACTGTTGTGTGGTTATTTTTCCTGAATAAAATGTCTCTCAAAATTATCCCCACCTCTGGTTTTTTCACAAATCGCACCCTGCATACAGTGATTACTGTGCTTGCCCTCTCTGGGGTGAGGCGAATTTCGCCGTGGAGGACATAAAACCGACGTTTCATCTGCCCAATTCCTCTCTCCACAACATTTCGTGTATGTTTGTGTGCTCTAAGGAAAACAGTTAACAATAATTAATATGGATTCAACAAATAAAAGGCGTCAAAGAGCCAATACGATGTGTTTTACGCATAGGACTAAGCGTAATCTGCGTAATCACTTACATGTTATACGTTAACTGTGCTCCCGGTTGTGGATTGAGGTAGGGTGTCAAGAGCCACGTCTTGCAGGGATAGCCACTATCACCCAGCAAGTGACACCCAACTGGTACATGGTGCCTCTCAAAAAGCTGTCTCAGACCGCTCTCCGTTAAAATGCGCGAATCATGGGTAGCTCCAGGCCACTTTGCAACAACATCCAGTATGTTAAAATTTGCATCAAAAACAACCTGGGTGTTGATGGAATGCACCTTCTTTCTATTGACGAACGCGTCCTCGTCATTTGATGGCGCGATTATTTTTATGTGCGTCCCGTCAATAACACCGACCACACCGGGCAAGGCGGGCATACCTGCAATTGCCATGAAGTTGGCTTTGATCCTGTGCAAATGTTGAATGTCCAAAGGAAACCGGATAAACTGTTGGATTATATGTGGTCTAGAGAGCACGTTGATGGTTTGGTTTATGGCACGGCTAACTGATGGTTGCGATATTCCTAAATCGTCGGCATTGCAAAGTTGCATTTTCCCTGTTGCTAAATAGCGCAGTGTTGCCAAACATTTTATTTCGGGACTAATTGGATTGTTTCTGTTAGTCGGGGATGTTATTGCATCCCGCACTAACTCCACAACAATTTTAATGCCCTCACGATTAAGCCTATATCTCTTTATCAACTCACAGTCTTCCATTGTCTCCAACACATTTCGTCTCGCAGCCATTTTGCGATCCTTTGTGAATAGGTCTTAGTGAGTTAGGAGTTCTCTCGAGGACTTTTAAGCTCTCCTAGACTTAGGTGCTACTTTTAGGCCTAAAATACTTTGTGAATTGCTCTTAGTGAAAAAAGTTAGGAGTCCTAAATTTAAGAGTGACACGCCCATTAATTTTAGGAGTTACTCCTAAATTCGCCAGTTAGGACCTACCCCAGAACTGTAGCAGTGATCCAACAGAAGACTGGGATGTGACACATGATGTGGAGGCTTCTTGATGTCTTGACGTGGGAGATGATTGTGTTGGCCAGCGTCTCCTCTCTGAATCTTTTCCTGAAGTACTCCTCCTTCTGTGGATCGGTGAACCCCCTCACCTCTGTCACTATGTCAACACACTCAGCAGGGATCCGACTGGCTGCCGCAGGGCGTGTGGTTATCCAGATGCGAGCGGAGGGAAGCAGGTTGCCCCTGATGAGGTTTGTCAGCAGCACGTCCACCAAGGACGGCTCTTTGACATCAGTCCTGGGGCCTGTACCACGAAGCTCGCTTAGAGGATTAGCGAGGTATGTTGAGCTCAAAGCCTGGGTTAGTTGTACCACGAAAGTCGATCTCTTTTAGCGTCGCTGTATCACCATGGTGACTTATGCTCGCAACCAAACCTGGTCGGGAGCAGTTTTTCGGCTTAATCTAGCCTACTACTACTACTACTTAAATCGGCGTGCGCAGCTTTCTAGCCCCTCCTCTGACAGTGGCGTCACCATTTGTGGGTGTTCCCGTGGACCTCGGCGCACTTCTCGTACAGGCGTCTCTCCGGAGACAGAGGGTTTTACGGGACAGAACCGATCCCTTGGCATTGTCTGACGATATTCAGATTTCAGACTTTATTGTCATTGTGCAAACAACAAAATTGTGCTTCTTCACGAGAGTTACAGATTCTCATCAAAGGGTGTTCGTTATTTGATCGTCCTTGTTGGACCTTATGTAGACAATGCTTACTGTTGCGCATTGTGTCTCCGTGACAGAGTGCTAGAGTGGAGGTAGCGCATCAGTCTTGAATTTCTTCGCGGGGGGTTCGACTCTCAAATGACGCGAATTTATGTGAAGCTTAAAAAGTCCCAATTCTCATGCATATGGAATACTTATTCACTAAAGCTTATGGAATTATATTTTTGTGCTTATTTCGAACTTGAACCCATATTTTCAAGGCCGTGCTGGCACCACATCTATGGTGGTAAATTGCATGATGATAGACCGGCGAATTTGAACCCCGGTCGCTGGCGTTCGGGTCTTATACTAATCCACTACGCTACAGCCGCTACCTCTCCGCGGTTGAAAACATGCAATACATTTCTACGGTGTATTTAAAGTGAATTCCCTAAATTATAGAATAAGGCAGGATGGACGTTGCTTATGCATTTTTAAATCATCATCATTCTATTTGGATTAATGGCGAACAATTCTGCATTTGGCATAGTTATTTTATAGACAATAGGCAGAATCTTTTCACTTATACGCATATAGACGGCTTGATCTATCGTAAAGGTGAGAAAAATGACGCAAAAAACGCCCCTTTCAAGTGAACGCGCACTGAACCCAAAGTGGAAAACCTGGTTCGACTTATTGAATCTAAAGTGAGCGTCGTGGTACCGTTTAACTCTGATTGCGAGTTGCGGCTCTGTTGAGCCAGGTTTTCCGCTAGGATTTCCGCTATGTTCAGCAAGCTACGTGGTACAGGCCCCTGGTCTGGTTTTCTGTTTTTTTCACAGTAAACATAAACACACACAGTAAACATACAATGGGAGGAGATAGAGAGAGAGAGAGAATATTATTGTCTGCAATTATGTTTAAAATGATACTGCGCAAGTATTCTGTGTAATTGTATTTATTTAGTTATTATTCACCCGGTCGCTGGCGTTCGGTTCTTATACTAATCCACTACGCTACAGCCGCTACCTCTCCGCGGTTGAAAACATGCAATACATTTCTACGGTGTATTTAAAGTAAATTCCCTAAATTATAGAATAAGGCAGGATGGACGTTGCTTATGCATTTTTAAATCATCATCATTCTATTTGGATTAATGGCGAACAATTCTGCATTTGGCATAGTTATTTTATAGACAATAGGCAGAATCTTTTCACTTATACGCATATAGACGGCTTGATCTATCGTAAAGGTGAGAAAAATGACGCAAAAAACGCCCCTTTCAAGTGAACGCGCACTGAACCCAAAGTGGAAAACCTGCTCGACTTATTGAATCTAAAGTGAGCGTCGTGGTACCGTTTAACTCTGATTGCGAGTTGCGGCTCTGTTGAGCCAGGTTTTCCGCTAGGATTTCCGCTATGTTCAGCAAGCTACGTGGTACAGGCCCCTGGTCTGGTTTTCTGTTTTTTTCACAGTAAACATAAACACACACAGTAAACATACAATGGGAGGAGATAGAGAGAGAGAGAATATTATTGTCTGCAATTATGTTTAAAATGATACTGCGCAAGTATTCTGTGTAATTGTATTTATTTAGTTATTATTCACCCGGTCGCTGGCGTTCGGGTCTTATACTAATCCACTACGCTACAGCCGCTACCTCTCATCGGTTGAAAACATGCAATACATTTCTACGGTGTATTTAAAGTGAATTCCCTAAATTATAGAATAAGGCAGGATGGACGTTGCTTATGCATTTTTAAATCATCATCATTCTATTTGGATTAATGGTGAACAATTCTGCATTTGGCATAGTTATTTTATAGACAATAGGCAGAATCTTTTCACTTATACGCGTATAGACGGCTTGATCTATCGTAAAGGTGAGAAAAATGACGCAAAAAACGCCCCTTTCAAGTGAACGCGCACTGAACCCAAAGTGGAAAACCTGGTTCGACTAATTGGATCTAAAGTGAGCGTCGTGGTACCGTTTAACTCTGATTGCGAGTTGCGGCTCTGTTGAGCCAGGTTTTCCGCTAGGATTTCCGCTATGTTCAGCAAGCTACGTGGTACAGGCCCCTGGTCTGGTTTTCTGTTTTTTTCACAGTAAACATAAACACACACAGTAAACATACAAGGGGAGGAGATAGAGAGAGAGAGAATATTATTGTCTGCAATTATGTTTAAAATGATACTGCGCAAGTATTCTGTGTAATTGTATTTATTTAGTTAATATTCAACGTTTTCTATCTTTATTACATTTTCTTTATAATAATAAATCTTTATTAAGGACTCATATGGTCCACTCACATCCAACATACACACACACATATGACACATTAAAATACATACTCAAAAAATACTGTACTAAAATAGGTGCAAGCTATCATGCCAATGCTTTCGAAGCCTGGATGTGAACCGATAGCCCATCATAGGGTTGGTTAAGGCTATAATGATGCTATTTTCTGATGAATCCAATCGACACATGAAATTAAACATTAACTTTCGTAACAGTGCCTGACATGTCGGTACATTAGAAGACACAAATAGCTGGCTAGCACTGTGCCACCTAGGAACACGGAGCAACAACCTCATGGCATCATTATATGCCACTCTAAGCCTCTGCATACTTCTCACTCTGTAAGAGGACCAGAGATGAGCTGTATACAGCGGCGTGACATAAGCCCTAAACAAGAACACTTAACCTCAGTGGAACACATGGAAAATTCCCTCAACGTCACGTTGGCCTGTGCATATATTTTACACCTTTGACGACGAATGTCACCGTCATCCATGAGATCATCTGAGAAGATATGTCCTAGATATCTTAATTCCCTGCATGTTTCTAAGAGGCCATCTGCGAGGTGGAAAGCAAGAAAAGAGGATTTTTTGTCCTCTCTAGATCTCACAACAACAACCTTACTCTTTTTGAAGTTATAGTTGATGTCAAATTCACTTCCATATTGTGTGCATATTCTCAACAGCTCTTGTAACCCAGCAGAATATGGACAAAGTAAAACCAGGTCATCAGCATACATGAGATGATTCACAACTTGATCTCCCACAATACATCCTGTTGTACATTAATTTAGCTGTCTTGAAAGGTCATCAATATATACATTAAAAAGAATAGGGGATAATATTCCTCCTTGACGGACCCCATTCGCCACATGAAAAGGATCAGAAACAGTATTATCCCATTTGACCTGGAATGTTTGCTGAGCATACCAATACATTAGAATTCTGACAATATATTTAGGAACATCTCTCATGAGTAGTTTTTCAAATAGTTTTGCATGGTTGATTCTATCGAATGCCTTAGAGGCATCAATAAAACAGAGAAACATAGAGGTGTTTTGGCGTTGATATTTAGCAACAATCTCCTTTAAAGCATAAATGCATAAGTCAGTACTATGTTTTGTCTTGAACCCAAATTGATTGTCTGTAGTTAATACATACATTTCGATCCTATTTAAAATATTTTTTTCCAGCACCTTAGACAGGGTACTGGCAAGGGCAATTGGCCTATAATTGTCCATGCTGTTGCCAGCCTTCTCCTTAAGCACAGGAACCAGCAAAACAGACAAGATGGAATCAGGGAGAACACCATGCACCATGATACCAGAGAAACACATGGCTAACAGTGGAGAGAGCCTATAGCTGGCATGCTTAAGATGCTCTGCAGCAATACCATCTGTACCACATGTTTTGTTGTTATCAAGCATCTCAATAGCATGTGCCACCTCCGCTGGCCTTACTGTAACATTAGTGTCCAAATCAACATTATTAACAGCAACAACATTACTCTTGACACAGTTGAAAAGCTTGATATAATGCTCACGCCATAATTTTGCAATATTATCTGAACCAAAGATACCTTCAATGTCGTATGGTAAAGACGTTTTATGGTTATTCATCACTTTGATTGCTTTCCAAAAGCCAACATAGTTGTTCTTTTGTAGATTCCTAGCAAGCAAGTCCGCTCTAATAGTATTCTCTTTTGTCTTAATAAGACGAAGAGCATATTTATATCTGGCATTAATTTGTTTTTTACACTCAAACACCTGCATCAATCCAAAGTTGAAAGGCTTCCCTTGCTGCAGCATGGTGTTCAGACACATACTCCTTCCACCCAGGTTTGATATTAACCACCTTCTTATGACTGCAGAAAGACCTAGCACAGGCATTTAAAACTTTTGTAATGTTATCATATAAATCACAAAAGTCAGCAGCATGCTGTGTGTCAGCACAGTTCATGTTAAGACACATAATGGCATCCCTCGGCAATACAACATGATTTAGTAGGCTGTCAGTTAAGCCAGTATATCTATCAATGTCCTCTTTAGATAGATTAGCCCAGTTTAATTTCACTGATTTGCCTGGATTCCCAGTATCCACCAGGAGGGGCACAGTGTATTTTCTAGAGAGGCATGAGCATCTGCTGTGCCCAGACAGTGGTCAAGCCAGGAGGTTGTGTGCCATGCCTCACTTACATAGGTAAAACTATTATCTGGTAAGAATACTTTACTAGATAAGATAAGTTTATTGTCATTACAAAAATTTACCAGATGTTTTGCAAAAAGAGAATTGCTATCTGATAAGTCAGCATTAAAATCCCCATAGACATACACACAAGTAGAATCATTGTCCTCAATGAAGGAGTGGATAAAAGCTAGTCTGTTCAAAAATTCATCCTCAGCCTCATATGATTCACATGGTGTATATATATTTAAAATGGTAATCCTCTTACCATTAAAGCATACTTCTAACCATATGGCCCAATCAACATTTAATCTAATCACTTTCACCATTGGGTCATATCTACGGTTCCAAAGGATGGCCACTCCACCTGCTATTCTACCTTTAACTATTTTCATGCTTAGATCAGTAGTGGATTCCCCAGCACCATGAAAATCCTTGTGTATTGTATTTAACTTGTCTAAATCCTGTTTGGCAAGCCAGGTCTCTTGGAGACACAGAATATCACACTTATTCAACAATTTATCAACAACAAAGCATCTTGATTTATCTGTAGCAGTGTGTCCCACACGTAGACCCCGTACATTGTACGATACAATCCGCATATTGTTCTTCATTACGGGATATTACTCAGGCGCACAAGTCACATCAGCATTCGCTTGTTTGCTGGCTGACAGCAAAAAGGGACTCCCCGTCACAAACCACAGACTTTGGCGCAGGTAACTGGTAGCATGGATTAGTTTCCAATCGAACCGCCCCCCCACCAGCGACTTTAGCCCGGCGTGGCTCAAAATACCGGCGAACAAAAGCACCAGCCGGCCACAGATGAGGATCATACATCTCCGCTACATTGTCACATTCAGCAGTGACACAAAAAGAGCTGAATCTACTTAAAGTTGTTTCGATTTTGCGACATTTCACTTCCCGATCCAGTTTATCTTTCAAATAGTCAGAGAGAGTGATGGCATCTAGATTAGGGTCAAACTTTGAGACGAAGACACTCACCATCTTTGTTGTGATAGTTTTTATGTTGCCCGCCGTGCCCGTACCAATTATTCCAGTCTTATTTCGCTCCAATCTCGCTGACGTTTTTCCGAGGCGAGGTCTGTGCTGAACAGCAGAGTTACCCGGCGCCGGCTTACTACGACCCGCTTTCTTTACTACCGTGGTCCATGCAGGGGAATGCGCTTGACACGGTGACCGATACGCCACAGGTGATGTTGGGGCTGTGGTCTCCTGGACTGTCACATCTAACCGTTCAGCAGCCACGGGGCCCAACGTTGAGGGGAGCGGCTGCTCCACGGCAGTCAAACGATCATCTATGGCAGCTGTCACCTCTTGCAAACTTTGACAAACATTTGTCTGAGCTTCCAGGGTACTTTTCATGCAGCACATATCTTTGTTTATTTGTTGCATTCTGCCAAGCAGTGTTGAGACATCTATATGATTGAACGAGACGGGTGGCAGATCGTCCAAAAAGTAGGACACAAATCTCGGGATATCCTCCCCACACTCGTTGAGCACTTTCATGCACAGTTTAACATTATTAGTATCTTTCTGTTGGCCTTTGAAGGCAGTACAGCGCTGAGAAGTGTCAGGGCACACCTCAAACAAAGCTTTCTTGGCGGCGTCAATCCGTTCGGAAGTAAAAGTACTAGTCACCAGCAAAACAATCTCATCGTGGCTTAAGGTTCTCATTTTAACCACAAGAAAGTTCAGTAGTTCATCTTCCACAATCACTTTTCCGTCATCAGTTTTGTAAATGATCGGTTTAAGTCGAGAAGACGCTGAAGCAGCAGCACGCCGTGAAGGCAGGTCGGCCATCATACATAATCAAGAAAATGTATTTCATGTATTTTGCATTTTTATTTGTCACTTAATTTCTCTTTCGCTGTATTTTTTAATCTTGAGCTGCAATAACATGTGATTCCCCCCGTCTTGGATTCATAAAGTTGATTGTATCCTATCTGCTTGTGGATGATTTATTGGTAAATGGCTTTGTGTGTGTGTGTGTGTGTGTGTGTGTGTGTGTGTGTGTGTGTGTGTGTGTGTGTGTGTGTGTGTGTGTGTGTGTGTGTGTGTGTGTGTGTGTGTGTAAGGAGTACAGGTAAACCAGTAATCCTCTTCAGTTAGTTAATGATTGATTGTGAGAGAGAGTATCAGTAGACTCTGATAACAGCCAACTGTTCTGTTGTCATCGTCTGTTTAATACTCCTACCTCTCCTCTCTGGAGGGGCGTCCATCTTTAAGGAGAGGAGGATGATCCATAGATTGGTCACTCTTCATGGAGACATAGCTGGGTCCAGGGGAGTCTGCTCTCTGCTCCCGGACTCTCCTAGATAAACAAGATTAGACAACCACATGAAGTCAACCACATCACTAAAACAGCCTTATCCCTCCTCTCATTCACACCATGTCAACCACATCACTAAAACAGCCTTATCCCTCCTCTCATTCACACCATGTCAACCACATCACTAACACAGCCTTATCCCTCCTCTCATTCACACCATGTCAACCACATCACTAAAACAGCCTTAGCCTATAATGGAGGAGATTGAGCAATATGTTGCAAGCTGCTTGGCTTTACATTTGGACAACCTCTGCCTCTGACAATTCTCAAGCCTCTGACAACCAGCCTGTGGACATGACCTAGGCTGCCGAAAATAAAAACGATGAGCTGGTATTTATAGCCTAAATGTATGATAGCTTGCACTAATGGTTGGTATTTAACTTGTTTAGTAAGGAAAGCTTCCTCTAAACTTGAGTCAAAAGTGCAACCAACTTCCCATAGGAAAACCTCGCTGTTATTCTCATCAATCACAATGACATCCGGTGTATTTGCTGTTATACCTTTAAATACATGGGGGTCATTGCATTGGAACATTTCTGGTTTCACACATGAATATTTGTAGAACAAAACAGAGGAATAAAACATGGGTGACACATCTTTGGTGATAATGTCAACAATCCTGTCATGCCTGGCTATGTATAGTCCTTGGTAAACATTACAACCGTTTAAAATGTGGGACATAGACTCTATGGTCTGACGCTGTCCATGGTGTAGACAGTGAGAGTCATGATTATTGGGATACCAGATGGACAGATTCAGTTTAGTTGGCAGCACCTGGAGGCGAGCCTTTATCGTAAAGATTAGGATTTCCTCATCGATAGCTGCATTTTTTAGAATTGAGTGGGACACAGAGTGATCAGCTGACTGGAGGCAGGCAAGCTTCCCTTGCAGCCTCAGTCCTGTCCAGCGCTCCTTTCTCTCTTGCTCTCTGAGCGTTAGAAAGTGCGCGCGTGCGCCGATGGTGGGGAGCACGCTGGATGTTCCGTCGCGGCTCACTGTTGCGCGCACATTTATTGACAGGTCCGTGATCACAGACTTGGAGACACTCACAGTCTCGTTGTCCGCTCTTTTCCACTCTAGGGAAACACCAGTCCAGTCACACAGGTCGTTCAGATCGGGCCAGTCAGAGTTTACGCCAAACCCTGGTGCATTGGTGTCTAGTTTACCACTGGGCTTCTTTTTAAACCCAAGGAAGCTGGGGAGGTCGCTCGTTTTCGGGACCGTGCGCTGCTCCAGGTCGAGAATGAGCGAGGCTCTGGCGATCTCTCTGACTGCCTGATCGTCGCTGTTAAGCATGTTTAATAAGTGGGCAAGGCGTGTGGAAATATATGTCCATTCAATGTCTGTTATCCCCAGCCCCCCCTCCCGCTTACTATGAAAAATGAAGTCAGGGGTTGTGTGTGTGCTCATGCCAAACCACTCTCTCACTCGTTGTACAGTTTTGTTGTTGAGTTCGTACAGTACCTTCTTTGGTATGTGAACATTGGAGAAGAGATGGTGTATTTTGGCCAGAGCAATCTGCCCGATCGCCTCCAGTTTCATAACCAGAGGGAGAGGAGAGGAGTGTATCATGTCCAGCCTGGCCATGTAGTCTGTGACAATCTCGTCTACTTGCGCTGTCCACTCCCCGGCGATATTGAATTTATGGCCGAGGTAGCTGTATGTTTCGTGGCGCGCAAAGACTCTGATTGGTACATTGTTTATTGTGAATGTTGGGATTGTGTCTGATTTGGCATGATACCAGCGATTGCCGCCACTCCTCATCTCGTAGTCCAGACCACTCTAAAAAAGAGTCAGTCCTGGAAAGCATGTCTTTTATAACGCCTTCGTGTCGGGAGCATACGACCACGTCGTCTGCGTACCCCTGCACGGGGTTGGGGGAGTAGGTGTTAAGGGGCGCACACTGGCACATCCACCGTATCCATCCATTGATTGCCAGCACAAAGTTCACCGCGCTCCACGGGCAGCCCGTTTTTATACCCAGTTGTAATGGGATTGGGACACACACACACACACACACACACACACACACACACACACAGACACACACACACACACACACACACACACACACACACACACACACACACACTGCATTTCGCTGCTAAAACAACAACAACAAATATTTCCTCAAATATTATTACTCTCAAAACATTGGCCAAAATGGAATATATTTTTTATTTGGGCTGCTTCTAGACATTGTGGGTGGATTTTGAATGGTATGTGGGCAGGACGTTTTTTGCAGGACCTGGCAACCCTGCGCTGTTGCCTGAGGTGCTGAAATGCTCCTGGGCCCCGTTTCCCGAAAGCATCTTTACCCTAAGTGGATCGCAGAGTGGGTCGTACGAGCATCGTACAGTTTTCACACAGTTTCCCGAAAGCATCTTTGGTAACGAACGTCTTGAAAACGCTCGTAGCTAACGAATGCTCCAGGGTACTCGTAGGACGCTAAGAGCCTCGTTAGCCTACTATAGCCTCAGTGGCGTAACCAGCGGACATAGTATTGGATGCGTTTTATTATAACACATTGGTAATGGTGTATCACGTGCGTCTGAGCCTAATGTGGGCCATTATGTTCTTAGTTTGAGAGAGACAGTCCAGGAAATGTTTGAGCAGGCAGGGCACTTAAAATGTGTGAGAGAAAGTCGGGGGGGTTTGTGCAGACTGACATAGGCTACTCATAAAACGTAGCCTAAAATAATGTAAAATAATAATAATAATAATAAAAATATTGATTATACAAATATTAAAAAAATGCAAAGGGCAAAAGGCTGGGATATGGTGGGGATTGGTCACGTTGACGGGAATGTTTAGTGACATGTGGGAGGGTGGAGGGGGTTAAAAAAAAGTCTCAATCACTCTTCGACGTGCATGAAAACCAGCCGCGTAGTTATGAGGGAGGCCGTCCTCACACCGATCTTCCTCGTCGTCATCGTCCTCAATGTCCTCCGGTTCAACCAAAGCTACCCCAGCCTTAGCTGCAATGTTGTGCAACATAGCTGTCACACATATCACAGCGCATGACTTGGCCGGCGAAAACTGGAGCCCTCCGCTGGACTTGTGAAGGCATCTAAAGCGCAACTTCCACCTCCCGATTGTGCGCTCAGGATTAGGACTGATATATATGTCGGCCTAGGCTTAATCAATTGTGTTTTAATATCTTTAGCATTCATATTATTGCAATCTATTCTTTTCGTAGGCTACTCTGTTGGCCTTGATGGGGAGATATTTTAACCCTTTTTAACCCCATTTTCCTCCGACATTCCTGCGTCTCCCCCTGCGTCATAGCCCGTTTCAGCACCATGTCAGTGGACAGGTACAATCCTACGATCGTCGTGAGTGCAGCGAATGCGCGTTCACGTTAAGAGGAGTTTCGGGAAACGCTCCAAAGAAATTATCGATGGTTCGAAAGATCCATCGAGAGAATGATCTTATGAGCGAAGATCCATCGATATCGGGAAACGGGGCCCTGAACAGATCTGGATCCACCATGGCCAAAAGACTTGTATGCCTGTATAAATGTATAAATGGCAGAGTAAAGAATAAATTCATGCATTATCCTTCAACTTGAACATGTGTTTTTACAGTATAGAGTGGTGGAGGGATGACGTATGTTGGCCAACCCGGAAGTGAGCGTCACCCTGGGTTCTAGGGATGCACCGATATGAAAATTTTGACCGATACCGATATCCGATATTAAAATTGCTGTTACGGCCAATAACCGATATTTACCGATATCGACATTGGTATAAAAACAAGTTTCTATGATGATTTTGTATACTGAAGTACATGTAAACACTGTAAATATGAAAAAGTTATTTCTTTCTTTATTTACCAAAACTTTGAAATACATTGTTTCTTCAACAAGTTAAAGGGCATCCATAACAAACACAAGTTACTAACAGTGTTAGTTTTAGGCTACTTTTACAACTTGCATCTATGAAAAAGTTTAGACCATAAATCACAATAACGATCACAAATCAAAATATCTTGACAAGGTTTTATAACTTAAATCAAATTTGCCAATATTCATGGTAACCAGACACTTGTCTAATAAATTACAAAAAGTGTTTCAAGTTTAAGTCAATTTCAACTCAAATCTGTGAAATAGGCTAAATCAAATATATCAAGGGAGGTTGGTTGTAGTCTTTTCACTCGGTTCACTACTGTTGATCCGGAGAACCGAGCGAAAAGACTACAACCAAATATAAACATATCCGCTTCCGGTTTCCGTTTCAATGGGATTACGGAACGCCAAATAAACACAACAGAAACTGTGGCCGTTTCTCAATTCGCGTACTTGTGCCTGCTCGTGTGCTCGTGGACTCGTGAAACGTCATCAGTCGTTGCCCGAGCACTGTTCCAATTCGAAGCATGCATCATGCGAGTACTGTCGTAAAACCCGGAAGTGTTCTTGATGCATGCTCGATCTCGCCGTTTCACCAAGCATGCATCGGAGGTGGCTCGCGGCTGTTTCCCAAAGTGAAGGCTGCAGCCTTGCTAGGACGCATCCTTGCTAGTTGCGTCCTATGGAGATGAGAATAGAGTGCTAGCTCGAGTGCTTCCTAGCGTTTGTAACGTTCAGACTTTGGCCGTTTCTCAATTCCTAGCACGCGTACTACGGACTCGATGACTTGCAAGCACGTACTTGGCAAGTCCGTACTTCAAGCACAGACTTGCGAGCACGCGAGTACGTACCTGCAATAGGGTGTATGCACTAAGCTGTGTGACGTACTTCCTGTTTCAAATAATACAGCTCGGTTGCTTCCGGTCTGTGTGTTTATCGCGCTAGCCTGCTGACTTTGATACTGTAAACATGGATCAAGACCGCAAACATCTAAAAACTGGACCTTTTCAGAGGCAGGAGACAACCTACGCAGAGCACTGCTGTGTCCCCCACTGTACAGCGTCAACAAAATTCAACGGGGTATTAAGTTTTCATGGCTTTCCGAGCCAAACTGACGTGAGGAGTCGATGGATTGTGAACATACGCCGGGATGCATATGTCATCACCACTCACTCCAAGGTCTGTAGCAGACACTTTAGTCCCAACAAGTTGATTGAGCCAACTACTCCTCAGGGTCGAAGGAGACTTGCAAAAGGTGCGGTACCAACCCTTTTTGAGTGGAACCAATATACGGTCGCAACCCCAAGGCACGGCGTGTGGGATAGAGTGGATCGGTTCGTCGAGGCTGCCCCTCCGGAAGATGAAGTTGATCAGCGTTTCAAAGATCACGACTACTGCTCTGTCCCAGAACCGGCTGCCATGGATATGGCAGCATCCGCTGCTGAAAGCGTCACAAATGAAGTAGAGGAGCTGAGAAAGGAGCTACAGGAGTTACGTCTCCAGCGAGATTTTGGACTGCAACGGTTTGCTGGCTCCGACGCAGACATACGATTTTACACCAGGGAAGTCATTTCCATTTTTTGTATTAGCCTATGTGATATTAGCTTTGTCCCTAAGTGACGGGGATATGTGCCATGCAGGGACAATAGCTTTACGTTACAGATTAATTTATAGTACTGTACCAAATTACTTCTTAATAGGTCTATGTGAATGATAAATAGCACACAAGTAGTGTCATGTTGAGAGATGGTGTAATTCAGGACAGGAGTTGGGAATGTCCATGTCTTATCAGAATTTATATATTTGAATGTGACCGCATCAATAGTTCAGAAAAAAACATTTATAATACAGATTTGTGTAAAGACTTACAGAGACGTTGCCAGTTAAAGTCTACAAAAGTTTATTTTTAAATAATTGGAAAAAGTCATTAGTTATTCTATGAGAGGAAAATGGGAGCACTGAAGCGACAGCGCCAGAATGTGACCGTCTCCAGCTCCATCAATGCGGGTCCTAGAACAAAAATACTATTAAACAATTGTAAAAAATGTATGAATTGAGCCGGTAACACCCTACTTATCTGCATGCAGGTGCACAGCAAATCACCAAACAGCGCCTCCCAATGATACATCCCCGACAGGAACACTACTCTAAAAAGAAACAGCACAGAGACCACATTAGGGCATTGGATATCCAGACACATCAGGTCGTCTTATAGGAAGTTGGGGCAGTTATTAAAATTCACCCAAAGAGGAAACTAAACAAACCTTTCTGTCAGCCGAGTGCCAGGGATTAGTTACGGTGCCATCCGGTAGAGCAACCGTTGCGTACTGGCCCAAGTCACAATACAGGTTAAAGTGAGGTGACTGAGGCTGAAACAGGTATGGGAGAAATACAGGTCACCCTGCCACTCAAACACACACATATATATATATGATAAAATCGTAATCTTAGTAGTTACTGTTGACATTATTTTGGTAACAATGTATACTTTTGAAGATTTTAAACATTTTTATGTGTCTTTTGTGAATAGATTTGCCAGCTACGACCACCTGATGGCATTTTGGTCTTTGATCGAGCCTTGTCTATACAAGATGGTCTGTGTATCCAGAGCCAAATCAGCTGCCCAGAAAAAAGAAGTGGTCGCACCTGCACGTGCATCAACGGTACTTTATAAGTAGTTACAGATGTAATTATACGTGATTTCATTGCATTTGTATTTGTTTGAGCTATCCTTTTTTTATTTTCCTCTCAGAGACAGCTGCTCCAGCCCATAGATGAACTCTTTATTTTTCTGAACTATCTTTCGGCTGGATTGAAGGAGAGGGACCTGGCAATCGCTTTAGAATTCACCAGTCCACAGCGAGCCGCATCATTGCCGCATGGACTTGTTTTCTGGCCACAGCACTAGGGTCTATTTGTATTTGGCTCACACCTGCAGAGGTACAGGCTTACCTCCCGGAGGAATTCCGTGATTACCCGGACACCCAGGTAATTCTTGATTGCACAGAGCTTAGATGCCAAACCCCATCCTCACCCCTCCTTCAAAGTGAGATGTACTCTACGTACAAATCCCACTGCACCATGAAAGGCTTGGTTGGCATAGCCCCACATGGTGCAGTGACATTAATTTCCGGATTGTAGGGTGGTTCAGTTAGCGACAAGGAAATGTTCAAACAGTCAGGAATCGCTGAGTTGCTGACAGAAAACATGGCAGTAATGGTCGATAAAGGCTTCGTAATCAGTGATTGCTGCAAAAGCAAAGTTTACTGCCCACCCTTTCTGTCAAAAAACAAACAGATGCCAGCATGCCAGGTGAAGGAGACACAGGCCATAGCCAGATTGCGGGTGCACGTAGAGCGTGTCATTCGGAGGATAAAGGAGAACCGGCTTTTTGATGGCACCATCACCCTGTCACATGCGTACAATATCAATGAAATATTTGCAGTTGCCTGTCTGCTGTCAAATTACCAAAACAAGGCACTCGTCAAAAAATGGGTTAAGTGATTAAATAAAGACAATATTATTGCCTTTCATGAAAATGCAGTAGATCTGTCTGCTAGGAAGTAAGTAAAGATTGACTGTTTAAATGTTCAGAACACTTGAATTACGTGCAGTTAATGTTTGGATTTTCATATGCATTTGATTTCCCATTTTACAAAAACAAATAATGCAATTGCTGAGAATAAAATATATTTATGGTGATTACATGGTCTCATTGACATTACCAGGAAGAAACGGCACTTCTGGTTGTTTGGTTGACGGTGAGTTGCTGGCCAACGTGAGGTAAGACTGCTGGTGAAGGTGAGATGAGACTGCTTGTGAGTTAACTGATTTAAGCTAATCTAATCTTGGGTAATGTTTTTTACATTTTCTTAAGACGCAGGTAGCTAGGCATGGAATAGTAGAAAAAGAAATGGTCTGCCTTTTCTCGAATTGCGCTCTGCACTTCTGGCTCAACATAGATTCTCTGCACTACGTAGTCTTCCTGCGCCCACACAACAAAGTCGCACCACTGCATTCCAGTTATGAGCAGCTGGCCTTGGACTTGCCAATAATAAGAGTGGCTCTTTTTAAGTTGTGGCGAACCAACCTCCATTTTCAAATATTTGCAGTCCACAAAGTTGTGGACATTGGGGCATTTAAATTCAACAAGGCCAAATTGAGGGTATTCGTTGGGGTCAAAAACAATTCCATCCGGGGAGGAAGCAAGCCAGGGGGTAGACGGGTGAATGACAAGACCACAGGGTGAGTAGTTGACGTTCATCAGCTGACTGTACTCAGCTGCTACTGCAGGCTCCATCTCAGCACCTCTCCTCATGTCTGCTGTCTGCCGTGTGCCCTTGATTATGCGCTCTGCTAATGCCTCTGCAGAGCTCTGGCCTCTGACATGGCACACCTCACGAAACCTAGAGGTGGTCACTCTGGGTCGGCGGAGCAGGTGCCACTCGGCGCAGGAGCTTTGCTCACGTGTAGCCTCCTCAATTTTGTGGGCCATTGCCATGGTGACAGAAAGACTTTGCAGGTTTAGCAGCTCTTCTTCTGAGCACACAAATGGACATTGGGACGGTAAGATGTCATAACCCTGCAGAGGCAGACGGGGTGTTGGTGGTGTATTGTGGTGGGGTGTGATAAAGCGGGATTTCACAGGAGGCTGCTGATATGACAACATGCACTAACCCAAAGGCTGTTTCTACCATGGGCTTGCCAGGTCCCATGTTCATTGTAGAAACAAGAGGCTTGTCCTCCAGGTTAAATTTCGCATAGGCCTCCTCTACGCGAAGTAGGCAGGGATCTGGCAATTCTCCAACCATGCCTCTGTAGAATCCACTCCTACAAAGAAATTAACAAATTGCAACATGTATTTGCAACACAGGGAACTACATTTAACAAAGCAAATTACCTAACTCCAGTCTGGACCATCTGATTTGGGACAGGTTTGGTAAAAACCATGGTATTTACTGGTCCAGGCTTTACTCCCTGAGAAAATAAATGTTCGATGGAGGGGTCACTTTAAATCAAGACTATTAAAAAATGTAATTAAAGTTTAACTTACCATTGTTTGCGGCTTGTGCCATTGCTGCTCCGACTCCGTACAGCTTTGCACAGGGGGCACGACAGGAAGCTTCAACGATGAATAGTGTGCTGTCTGAAACAATAATGCTGCTAAATGGTTGCACAGAACAGTGCCAGCCACACAGGAGCAGCGGTGGTGACTTAGCATCACTGGGGATGAATCACAAAGCTTGATCTAAGAGAAAAAGGTAAATCATTAGAAATTATGACCTCAGCATCATGGGTGTATATGAAGGTAAGCACTTGAACTGTGCTAGAAAAAGCCTACCATCCTGAATGCTTACTGTTATATTCTCTCCCTCTTAAAATAAAGATGTGATTGTTTTTAAAGCGGACTCCAAGAATCACACAATTATTCCACTGTACCTGTACTTCTGCTTTGCAAACGACAATAAATATCTTGAATATTGAAAAGTTGTAGTGTTGTACTCATTACCTTGACTAAATTAAATTGTGTGCGGAAAAAAGGGAGGCATGATAAACATTCAAGTTGGTGGCCCTTGAGGACTACACTTAGCTACTGCTCAACTGAACAAACCCCACTGAACAGGGATGAACACAGCATCCTGCCTGCACTGGTAACCCTTCCTTTTACAGTCCCCTAATTACTAGGTATTTACCCGGTACATGCATGGTAAATCATAGTGTATTACTGGGTAATTACCACTGGTAATAAGAAGGTAAATACAGAGGAATTATCCGGTAAATTATAGTGTATTACTGTGTAATTACCACTGGTAATAAGAAGGTAAATACAGAGGAATTACAGCTGCAGTACTAAGTAAAACCTCCACTATTACCCATCAAGTCAACTAAGTAGCGTGTAGTTGTAACTGTTTTAGGTTGGTAATAACACCGATATTGTGTACTTCCTAGGAAATTAGGCAACCAATTCTTATAAACACCTATTATCCAAGGTTTATGTTGGTAACAGCCCACATTTAATGATGTACTATCTAGAAATTAGCATAGTGCTTTCCAATAAAATACTTTTTCTTAGTTATTATTCATAGCTACACCCATTTAGAAAGGGTTTATTCGATTTACCACTATGGAATTACTTACCTGGTAACAACCTCTGCAGGAACAGTTTTCCTCTAGTGTCATGGTACATCTTCTTAAATACTGGGTACGAAGCCGTTTGTTTCCATGGTATTACCAGGTTCTTACCATATAATTTATAATTGATAGATTCCAATATCCATGCAGTCAACACAAACATGTACCATGTACGTTCTGCGACGTTACCAAGTAAAACACGACAATTTACCCAGTAATTAAGCTGAAACTGTACTGTAAAAGGAAGCCTCGTTTGTTTCCATGGTATTACCAGGTTCTTACCATATAATTTGTAATACATTATTCCCTTTTCCATGCAGTCAACACAAACTTGTACCATGTACGTTCTGCGACGTTACCAAGTAAAACACGACAATTTACCCAGTAATTAAGCCGAAACTGTACTGTAAAAGGAAGCCTCGTTTGTTTCCATGGTATTACCAGGTTCTTACCATATAATTTGTAATACATTATTCCCTTTTCCATGCAGTCAACACAAACTTGTACCATGTACGTTCTGCGACGTTACCAAGTAAAACACGACAATTTACCCGGTAATTAAGCTGAAACTGTACTGTAAAAGGAAGCCTCGTTTGTTTCCATGGTATTACCAGGTTCTTACCATATAATTTTTAATACATTATTCCCTTTTCCATGCAGTCAACACAAACTTGTACCATGTACGTTCTGCGACGTTACCAAGTAAAACACGACAATTTACCCAGTAATTAAGCTGAAACTGTACTGTAAAAGGAAGCCTAGTTTATTTCCATGGTATTACCAGGTTCTTACCATATAATTTGTAATACATTATTCCCTTTTCCATGCAGTCAACACAAACTTTTACCATGTACGTTCTGTGACGTTACCAAGTAAAACACGACAATTTACCCAGTAAGTAAGCTGAAACTGTACTGTAAAAGGAAGCCTAGTTTGTTTCCATGGTATTACCAGGCTCTTACCATATAAGTTGTAAGTGGTTATTCCCTTTTCCATGCAATCAACACAAACCATATATGTTCTGCAACATCGTTCACCAGTAGTTAAGCACTTTAATTGTTGTTATAAAACCCCAAACCACTGTTGATGAAAGGCATATTAAAATTAAACAAAATCAAAGGCTTATCTTTCAAACAATGCCTATCTCAAAAACAGGCACTGAACACTGAAGAAATCAGACAAAAAAAAGAGCCGTCCACATCAACTCAATTTAAATGTTACTGATGGTGTTTTCTTAAAACACATGACAGTGTTATGGCAAGTGACCACAAGGAAGACTGCTTCAACCTCTTCAATTTGAATAAGTGGTGAATGCCATGCAGCAATCTGCCTATGGGAGAATCTTTGTGGTCATTCGCAACCAATGAGTCCACTCGATGAATGAGAGATGACTCTTTAGTGTCTTCTCTGTGAGGTATCCCTGCACTCTCCACATCTGGGATTTGAAGGCTGACCAAGACCTGACCAGGTACCTCCAAATCTCCCCTTCCATACTGTAATAAAGAATCAGAAGACAAGAAAATAAACATTAGGACTGTCAATTAAAGGTTGTATAGGTGATTTGCTTTTTTGGCCATTTTTGCAAAATTACTTGAAATCCTTATCATAACCCGCTTACAGCCACTGAGTTAGAAGTACTGACATGAAAATTAAACAAGTCAATCATCTGTGGAACGGGCAGGGCTCGAAAAACTCCAGCCAATCATTTCCATTGCCACCGAGTTGCATTGGACAGTAAGTACGTCAATCAAACGGTCGTACTGCACTCCCCCTCCCCCGCGCCCCGCGCGCGACCCCTTCGTGCAGTACTCGTGACCCAGAGCTCGTGACCCAGAGCAAGCTCCTGTTTGTTGTTATCCTGCGGTAGCTACTGGAACTAGTTAATCCACATTTGGACCTAGCAGTAGAAGACAATTTCCATGGCAGACAAGACGCCACCATCCCCACCACCACCACCACCACCAGCAAAGAGAAGGAAAACTCTTTTTCAGAGAGTAATTGATAATAAAAACGCTGAAAGAGAAAAACTGAAATCAAGAATAATCCTAGGCGCTGCTTTCGAACGTTGGCGGCAACTGAAGGACGAGAAGGGTCTAAAAACCGATGCTTGTGTGGCGGTTGACCTAGTTTCAAAGTTTATACCGTTTATACTCGGTAATACCGGTGTGGAGACGAGTGTATTACTCGGTGTGAAAATGTCCACACCGCGGCAACCCTAGTGAAAACCAGGACTTCCAATACAATTATATGAAACAAACATACATTTTCTAAAAATAGTAATGATTTATGTGACCGTTTAATGTTTATAACATCTGGTCCAACCATTGCAGCGAGAACGTATTCTCAGCAGGGGGTGCAGGGAAAAAAAAAAACTCAGCCTGCACTAGACTCGCAACTCGTTACATTGATAAAAAAAGATGTATAGCAGCGCAGCTCAATTACACCAGTGCATGCGCGGACAGTTGAAAATCGATCGTTCACATCCAGCTGCTCACAGAACAAGTTTAGCGCACCACCGCTACCCTCACACTTTTTCATATAACCTTTTTTCAGCACTAGGTCATATGAGCATTAAATAAATGCTGCGTCTCAAAATGCCTTGGACAGCAGCGAGGATGACTCGCTTTGCCACGGGCCGAAACAGTTCGGAGCGACCACAGCCAGAGCGAACACAGCGGGGCAGAGGAGTGTCAGGAATAGTCTTTGGTGTACACATCAGTACGGCCTATTTGCACTACTGTTTAGTGGCAATGCAGTGTTTTATTCGATGCCTTTTTATTTTCGTATATTATTTCAATGAATACAATTTATTTATTCATAAAAAACGGATCTGGTCTTCAAATCTTTTTTCCAAATATAGGTCGTCTTACAATGGGGTTTGTGTTTATATTCGGACCAATACGGTACAGCGGGCGCTCACATGACGTTAAGCATTTCCTGGTGCATAATGTGACGCTTCAGAACCTAAAATCCCGTTTCTCCCCGTTGACACGACAACACATAACCGGCGTTTTCAGAAATCTCCACTTTGGCCGGAGTTTTTAGAAATGATCGTTTTCTGTGATAAGACAGGGCCTCGGACAGGGGGTGTTGCAGCACCCCCAGCACTCCTACTTCCCGCGGTACTGGGTGCAACTTACAGCTGAATGTAGTGCCATGTTGTTAAACGAAAACCTACGCTAGCCTGGCTCGCTCTCGCGCATCTCTGTTCGCGCTCGTGCATGATTGCGCGTCCAGGTACTTGGAATGGGTGGAGTCAGAGTCAGCGTTGAAGGAGAGGGGGTAGGACCATTTGAGTTGTGTATTTTCAAAATCTGCTGGCGTTTCGCAAATCACCTACCCAACCTTTAATGAACATTTCTAGAACATGTAAAACTCAAAGATTATTTGTTTATCAGTTAAAAAAGGATGCTGGTCCTCTGGCCATTGTGTTTGGTCATATTGAAAAGAGAAAAAGGCATAGCCATAAATACAGTTAATAGGACGGGAGGGGATAGGCTGTTCGCTCCGGTTAGCCCTTTAGCATCGAGCTAGCGGAGATTCTGTCATTCAAATAACTCGGACATGTTGTTTAAAACCTATAACACCCAATTTATTAAAATAACCGGATTTAATCGGGCTCTCTCCCATAAGTACAGTTAATAGGACGGGAAGAGACAGGCTCTGTTCGCCCCGGTTAGCGCGATGCTAAAGAGCAGCTCTACCGGAGCATGCCACCTCAACAGGTGCAAGTTAGCCTCCGGTTTGATATTCGCCAGATATTCGGTTTACCACCCAATCGGATTCATCAACATAAGTGCAATACATTACGGGCTTAGTATGTTGAGGACGGTTTAGGACGGCGTATCGCGAAAATCACAAACACATGTTGTCGCCATCGATGTCTGTGCAACAACGTCATTTACGTTCTGGCTGCTACCTGTTTTAGGGACCGTCAACAAGTTACACTCACCGACTGGTGGCAGAGACGTTACCATGGAATTGTTTCTGGAAATAAATCATATAAAATAACATAAAAATCACTAAAAAATACATTTTGTCACCTGATTGTAGTAGTAGTTGCCAATGATGGGCTGCTACATACTGCAGGTAACTTTGCTAATATATTGCATTATTGTTAAACGGGATGCAATTAATAATTTCAAATATAGTTTAGTCGATTTTTGTAGAATATTAAACTATTAACTGCATTATGATTAACTATATTGCAATATATTTGTGTAATTAATTTCCTGAAACAATTCCATGGTAACGTCTCTGCCACCAGTCGGTGAGTGTAATTTGCTGACGGTCCCTAAAACAGGTAGCAGCCAGAACGTAAATGACGTTGTTGCACAGACATCGATGGCGCCAACATGTGTTTGTGATTTTTCGCGATACGGTGTCCTAAACCGTCCTCAACATACTAAGCCCGTAATGTATTGCACTTATGTTGATGAATCCGATTGGGTGGTAAACCGAATATCCGGCGAATATCTAACCGGAGGCTAACTTGCACCTGTTGAGGTGGCATGCTCCGGTAGAGCTGCTCTTTAGCATCGCGCTAACCGGGGCTAACAGAGCCTGTCTCTTCCCGTCCTATTAACTGTACTTATGGGAGAGAGCCCGATTAAATCTGGATATTTTAATAAATTGGTTGTTATAGGTTTTAAACATGTCCGAGTTTTTTGAATGACAGAAGCTCCACTAGCTCGATGCTAAAGTGCTAACCGGAGCTTGCCTGTCCCCTCCCGTCCTATTAACTGTATTTATGGCTATGCCTTTTTCTCTTTTCAATATGACCAAACACAATGGCCAGAGGACCAGCATCCTTTTTTAACTAATAAACAAAATAATCTTTGAGTTCTACATGTTCTAGAAATGTTCATTAATTGACAGTCCTAATGTTTATTTTATTGTCTTCTGATTCTTTATTACAGTATGGAAGGGGAGATTTGGATGTACCTGGTCAGGTCTTGGTCAGCCTTCAAATCCCAGATGTGGAGACTGCAGGGATACCTCACAGAGAAGACACTAAAGAGTCATTTCTCATTCATCGAGTGGACTCATTGGTTTGCGAATGACCACAAAGATGCTCCCATAGGCAGATTGCTGCATGGCATTCACCGCTTATTCAAATTGAAGAGGTTGAAGCAGTCTTCCTTGTGGTCACTTGCCATAACAATGTCATGTGTTTTATGAAAACACCATCAGTAACATTTAAATTGAGTTGATGTGGACGGCTCTTTTTTTTGTCTGATTTCTTCAGTGTTCAGTGCCTGTTTGTGAGATATGCATTGTTTGAAAGATAAGCCTTTGATTTTGTTTAATTTTAATATGCCTTTCATCAACAGTGGTTTGGGGTTTTATATCAACAATTAAAGTGCTTAACTACTGGTGAACGATGTTGCAGAACATATATGGTTTGTGTTGATTGCATGGAAAAGGGAATAACCAGTTACAACTTATATGGTAAGAGCCTGGTAATACCATGGAAACAAACTAGGCTTCCTTTTACAGTACAGTTTCAGCTTACTTACTGGGTAAATTGTCGTGTTTTACTTGGTAACGTCGCAGAACGTACATGGTACAAGTTTGTGTTGACTGCATGGAAAAGGGAATAATGTATTACAAATTATATGGTAAGAACCTGGTAATACCATGGAAACAAACGAGGCTTCCTTTTACAGTACAGTTTCGGCTTAATTACTGGGTAAATTGTCGTGTTTTACTTTGTAACGTCGCAGAACGTACATGGTACAAGTTTGTGTTGACTGCATGGAAAAGGGAATAATGTATTACAAATTATATATGGTAAGAACCTGGTAATACCATGGAAACAAACGAGGCTTCCTTTTACAGTACAGTTTCGGCTTAATTACTGGGTAAATTGTCGTGTTTTACTTGGTAACGTCGCAGAACGTACATGGTACAAGTTTGTGTTGACTGCATGGAAAAGGGAATAATGTATTACAAATTATATGGTAAGAACCTGGTAATACCATGGAAACAAACGAGGCTTCCTTTTACAGTACAGTTTCAGCTTACTTACTGGGTAAATTGTCGTGTTTTACTTGGTAACGTCGCAGAACGTACTTGGTACAAGTTTGTGTTGACTGCATGGATAAAAAAATGTATTATAAATGATATGGTAAGAACCTGGTAATACCATGGAAACAAACGAGGCTTCCTTTTACAGTACAGTTTCAGCTTAATTACTGGGAAAATTGTCGTGTTTTACTTGGTAACGTCGCAGAACGTACATGGTACATGTTTGTGTTGACTGCATGGATAATGGAATCTATCTATTATAAATTATATGGTAAGAACCTGGTAATACCATGGAAACAAACGGCTTCGTACCCAGTATTTAAGAAGATCTACCATGACACTAGAGGAAAACTGTTCCTGCAGAGGTTGTTACCAGGTAAGTAATTCCATAGTGGTAAATCGAATAAACCCTTTCTAAATGGGTGTAGCTATGAATAATAACTAAGAAAAAGTATTTTATTGGAAAGCACTATGCTAAATTCTAGATAGTACATCATTAAATGTGGGCTGTTACCAACATAAACCTTGGATAATAGGTGTTTATAAGAATTGGTTGCCTAATTTCCTAGGAAGTACAGAGTTATTACCAACCTAAAACAGATACAACTACACGCTACTTAGTTGAGTTGATGGGTAATAGTGGAGGTTTTACTTAGTACTTCATCTGTAATTCCTCTGTATTTACCTTCTTATTACCAGTGGTAATTACTAGAGCTGTCAGTTAAACGCGTTATTAACGGCGTTAACGCAAACCAAATTTAACGGCGTTAATTTTTTTATCGCGCGATTAACGCAATTATTTTATAAAAAAAAAAACTTTTTTTTTTTTCTTTGGCTCAAAACAAAGAAGCAGTAGCCTGACTGCTATGTTCAAATGACATTTGTTCAAAGCAGTCGTTTAATTGCACTGTAGGCTCTTTTTTTGTATCGTCCTGTTTTGATCAGTGTATAAAAGTGTAAAAATCATTTGCACAAGGCAAGCCGATGCACTTCACCATGTTGATAAGAGAATTAAAATGAGAAGAATTATGGGACAAAAAAATCAAGGGATATTTAGCATAGAAAAATAATTTGTGATTAATCGCGATTAATTAGAGTTAACTATGACATTAATGCGATTAATCACGATTAAATATTTTAATCGCTTGACAGCTCTAGTAATTACACAGTAATACACTATAATTTACCGGATAATTCCACTGTATTTACCTTCTTATTACCAGTGGTAATTACCCAGTAATACACTATGATTTACCATGTATGTACCGGGTAAATACCTAGTAATTAGGGGACTGTAAAAGGCAGGGTTAGCCCTGCACTCAAACTGTGTGGTGCCTCGCTCTTCCTCGTCGACCTGTAGCACAAGGCTCTCACGCTGACCTGCCCTGTCAGCTTGTCTTTATTGGACACTGAATGAAATAACATACAAATTCATTAAGCTTCAATTGTACTGGGTTACGCATCATCACTATCTATAACAAGTGACTACATGGAAAGTAAGGTTAGGTAGCTACATAACGTTACTTTTGTGTACGCAAAACTGTGGCTATAAATTAAACAAATATTACTCAACACAACAGGCAAAAACATCAAGGCTGATATAAAACACTGGTTAAGAAATCTTGTTAGAATTTGCTTTTACTGCATCGTAAGACACGTTAGAAAGTGACAGTTAACTGACAGACTAGCCTTTGACAGTAGCTACTAGCTAGCGTCTGTTAGAAGTAGTTTTCTTACCTTCGTAGCTGTGAATGTAGGTCGCAGCATACAACCTAAACCTTCTCCAATTTGCTCGTCTGAGTTTTTGTTTCCCGACATAAACGGTGCACATCTGTGATATTTATTGCCGGCAGCTCCTGTAAACCCCGGTGTAGAACGTTGCCATCTTGGAACCGGAAGCTGATGAGCTGTATTACGGCGAATCAGGAAGTGCTTGTGCAAGTAGCCTATACCATGGACATAATAAAGGATGGACCACGGACTGGAAAATGGCCGCCCATTCATTCCTATGCAAACTGCTCAGTGGCGCATGGTAACCAGGCCCCCAGGATAGGCATATACTTCCGCAATCCACCCGTGCTCAGAGGCCAAACCTGGTATTGCAGCTGTTTTAGCTGGGAGTGGACGGGGGTCCGTCATTTCATGTGGCCCAGAAGTAGATATCGCCGTCCACTCCAATACAAGTGGGGAACAGGATTGTGTCTCCGCAAAAAATGTCTGGATATCAATCAAAGGCTCATAATTAGGGGTCCAAGCCAACAGGTTGGATCCCTATTGTTTTTGTAAGGATTTTTCCTATTATTATTATTATTATTATTATTATTAGGGGTCCAAGCCAACAGGTTGGATCCCTATTGTTTTTGTAAGGATTATTCCTATTATTAGGGGTCCAAGCCAACAGGTTGGATCCCTATTGTTTTTGTAAGGATTATTATTATTATTCCGACGTGCTAATCCTAAAAGTGTGCCCACAGCCCAAACCGTAAATGGTGCCGACACGCCAATTGCATGACTAGATCCAGGTCCCTGAGTTCTAAGCAGACGACAAAATCCAGACACGCCGAACACTAGGTGGCGCTATACCAAGGGAAAACGCGTTTGGGGCTATAACTCCCACACCGAACCTCCCACAGTCAAAAACTTGTACCCACATATTCACTGGAGTCTGCTGCATCTTTTGGCATAGGCCACGCCCATTTGCGTCAATAATTTTTTTTCGCAAAATCGCGAAAACCGCAAAACTGTTTTTTCGCTACTCCTCCCACATTTCCCGACCAATTGACACAAAACTTTGCACACGACATCTTCAGACGCACACGCAAAGAATGCACGAAACACTTTTTTGATGCGACCTTTGACGACGAAACGGTAGCATTTTGAATATTGGTTTATGAGCTAAATTAGACGTGGAAAATCAATAATCCAAAGAAATCCAAAATTAGACATCGGAACGAGTCCAAATTTTACACACATGTTGGTGCTAACCTTAACGGCGTTCGATAAAAAATTCGGAAAATTACGCCCTCAGGGGGCGCAATAAACGAGGAAATTGTATATCTTCTAATTGGCCAAAGGAATGTTCTTCAAACTCAAGGGAAACCATCAAGGGGCAAACCCGAGCCTATAGAGAAAATATGGCCAAGAATTATTAATGTGGGCGGGAGTTATTTGGCAAAGGATAATTCTCTTTGGAAAATTTCGCCACAGGGCGGCGCCAAAAAACGACGACATTGTCTATCTCCTATTTGGCCATGGAATGTTCTGAAAACGCGTTTTAGGCTATAACTCCCACACCGAAGCTCCCACAGTCAAAACCTTTATATCCACATGTTGTTCACGGTAGCGTTTTGAATACTTGCTTCGCGTTGTGCCGGCGAAATGCACATTTCTTGTCGCGTTGTGCCGGCGAAATGCACACTTCTTGGACCCCTGCATAACTGCTTGCAGTTCTAGTTATTCTTACCTCCCTCAAAGTGTGACCACAGCCCAAACCGTAAATGGTGCCGACACGCGAATTGCATGACTAGATCCAGATCTCTTCGGACTACGCAGACGACAAAATCCAGACACGCCGGTCACTAGGTGGCGCTATAACAAGGGAAAACGCGTTTGGGGCTATAACTCCCACACCGAACCTACCACAGTCAAAAACTTGTTCCCACATATTCACTGGAGTCTGCTGCATCTTTTGGCATAGGCCACGCCCATTTGCGTCTAGAGTTTTTTTTCGCAAAATCGCGAAAACCGTAAAACTGTTTTTTCGCTACTCCTCCCACATTTCTCGCCCGATCAACACCAAACTTTGCACACGACATCTTCAGACGCACACGCAAAGAATGCATGAAACACTTTTTTGATGCGACCTTTGACGACGAAACGGTAGCGTTTTGAATATTGGTTTATGAGCTAAATTAGACGTGGAATAGCAAAAATCCAAAGAAATCCAAAATTAGACATCGGATCGAGTCCAAATTTTACACACATGTTGGTGCTAACCTTATTGTCGTTCGATAAAAATTTCGTAAAATTACGCCCTAAGGGGGCGCAATAAACTAGGAAATTGTATATCTTCTAATCGGCCAAAGGAATGTTCTTCAAACTCAAGGGAAACCATCAAAGGGCAAACCCGAGTCTATATAGAAAATATAGCCAAGAATTATTAATGTGGGCGGGAGTTATTTGGCAAAGGAAAATTGTCTTTGGAAAATTTCGCCACAGGGCGGCGCCAAAAAACGACGACATTGTCTATCTCCTATTTGGCCAATGGAATGTTCTGAAAACGCGTTTTAGGCTATAACTCCCACACCGAAGCTCCCACATTCAAAACCTTTATATACACATGTTGTTCACGGTAGCGTTTTGAATACTTGCTTCACGTTGTGCCGGCAAAATGCACATTTCTTGTTGCGTTGTGCCGGCGAAATGCACACTTCTTGGACCCCTGCATAACTGCTTGCAGTTCTAGTTAGGGGTCCAAGCCAACAGGTTGGATCCCTATTGTTTTTGTAAGGATTTTTATTAGGGGTCCAAGCCAACAGGTTGGATCCCTATTGTTTTTGTAAGGATTTTTCCTATTATTAGGGGTCCAAGCCAACAGGTTGGATCCCTATTGTTTTTGTAAGGATTTTTCCTATTATTATTATTCTTCCCCCCGTACTTGTGGGACTACAGCCCAAACCATAAATGGTGCACACGCGCCAATTGCATGACTAGATCCAGGTCCGGCACCGCTACTCAGATAACCAAATCCAGACGCGCCGGCCACTAGGTGGCGCTATACCAAGGACAGACGCGTTTGGGGCTATAACTCCCACACCGAATCTCCCACATTCAAAAACTTGTACGCACAGATTCACTGGAGTCTGCTGCATCTTTTGGCATAGGCCACGCCCATTTGCGTCTATAATTTTTTTTCGCAAAATCGCGAAAACCGCAAAAGTGCTTTTTCCCTACTCCTCCCACATTTCTTGACCAATCGACACCAAACTTTGCACACGACATCTTCAGACGCACACGCAAAGAATGCAGGAAACACTTTTTTGATGCGACCTTTGACGACGAAACGGTAGCGTTTTGAATATTGGTTTATTAGCTAAATTAGACGTGGAATATCAAAAATCCAAAGAAATCCAAAATGAGACATCGGATCGAGTCCAAATTTTACACACATGTTGGTGTTAACCTTAATGTCGTTCGATAAAAAAATCGGAAAACTTCGCCATTAGGGGGCGCAATAAACGAGGAAATTGTGTATCTTCTACAAAATTTCGCCGCAAAAACGCTACACTGACTTCTCGCTACTCCTACCACAGTCAAATCGCGTTGTGCCGCGTTTCGAACACATGCTTCACGTTGTGCCGGCAAAACGCACATTTCTTGTCGCGTTGTGCCGGCGAAATGCACACTTCTTGGACCCCTGCATAACTGCTTGCAGTTCTAGTTAGGGGTCCAAGCCAACAGGTTGGATCCCTATTGTTTTTGTACGGATTATTATACTTCCTTCGTTAGAAGTGGTACTACAGCCCAAACCGTAAATGGTGCACACAAGCCAATTACATGACTAGATCCAGGTCCGTGAGGTGACGGCAGACGACAAAATCCAGACATGCCGGCCACTAGGTGGCGCTATACCAAGGAATACGCGTTTGGGGCTATAACTCCCACACCGAACCTCCCACAGTCAAAAACTTGTACCCACATATTCACTGGAGTCTGCTGCATCTTTTGACATAGGCCACGCCCATTTGCGTCTAGAATTTTTTTTCGCAAAATCGCGAAAACCGCAAAACTGTTTTTTCCCTACTCCTCCCACATTTCTTGACCAATCGACACCAAACTTTGCACACGACATCTTCAGACGCACACGCAAAGGAATCGTGAGACAGTTTTTTGATCCGACCTTCGACGACGAAACGGAAGCGTTTTGAATATTGGTTTATGAGCTAAATTAGACGTGGAAAATCAAAAATCCAAAGAAATCCAAAATTAGACATCGGAACGAGTCCAAATTGTACACACATGTTGGTGCCAACCTTAATGTCGTACGATAAAAATCTCGGATAATTACGCCATTAGGGGGCGCAATAAACGAGGAAATTGTATATCTTCTAATTGGCCAAAGGAATGTTCTTCAAACTCAAGGGAAACCGTCAAGGGGCAAACCCGAGTCTATATAGAAAATATGACCAAGAATTATTAATGTGGGCGGGAGTTATTTGGCAAAGGAAAATTGTCTTTGGAAAACTTCGCCACAGGGCGGCGCCAAAAAACCACCACATTGTCTATCTCCTAGTTGGCCAAGGGAATGTTCTGAAAACGCGTTTTAGGCTATAACTCCCACACCGAAGCTCCCACAGTCAAAACCTTTATATCCACATGTTGTTCACGGTAGCGTTTTGAATACTTGCTTCGCGTTGTGCCGGCAAAATGCACATTTCTTGTCGCGTTGTGCCGGCGAAATGCACACTTCTTGGACCCCTGCATAACTGCTTGCAGTTCTAGTTATTATACTTCCCGCGCTAAAAGTGGGCCCACAGCCCAAACCGTAAATGGTGCCGACACGCCAATTGCATGACTAGATCCAGGTCCGGCACCGCTACTCAGATAACAAAATCCAGACACGCCGGCCACTAGGTGGCGCTATACCAAGGAAAGACGCGTTTGGGGCTATAACTCCCACACCGAACCTCCCACATTCAAAACCTTGTACACACATATTCACTGGAGTCTGCTGCATCTTTTGGCATAGGCCACGCCCATTTGCGTCTAGAATTTTTTTTCGCAAAATCGCGAAAACCGCAAAACTGTTTTTTCTCTACTCCTCCCACATTTCTCGACCAATCAACACCAAACTTTGCACACGACATCTTCAGACGCACACGCAAAGAATGCACGAAACACTCTTTTGATGCGACCTTTGACGACGAAACGGTAGCGTTTTGAATATTGGTATATTAGCTAAATTAGACGTGGAATATCAAAAATCCAAAGAAATCCAAAATTAGACATCGGATCGAGTCCAAATTTGACACACATGTTGGTGCTAACCTTAATGTCGTTCGATAAAAATTTCGGAAAATTTCGCCATTAGGGGGCGCAATAAACGAGGAAATTGTATATCTTCTAATTGGCTGAAGGAATGTTCTTCAAACTCAAGGGAAACCATCAAGGGGCAAACCCGAGTCTATATAGAAAATATGGCCAAGAATTATTAATGTGGGCGGGAGTTATTTGGCAAAGGAAAATTGTCTTTGGAAGATTTCGCCACAGGGCGGCGCCAGAAAACTACGACATTGTCTATCTCCTATTTGGCCAATGTTCTGAAAACGCGTTTTAGGCTATAACTCCCACACCGAAGCTCCCACAGTCAAAACCTTTATATCCACATGTTGTTCACGGTAGCGTTTTGAATACTTGCTTCGCGTTGTGCCGGCGAAACGCACATTTCTTGTCGCGTTGTGCCGGCGAAATGCACACTTCTTGGACCCCTGCATAACTGCTTGCAGTTCTAGTTAGGGGTCCAAGCCAACAGGTTGGATCCCTATTGTTTTTGTAAGGATTATTATTCTTCCCCCCTTGAAAGTGATACTACAGCCCAAACCGTAAATGGTGCACACGCGCCAATTGCATGACTTGATCCAGAATCGGCACCGCTACTCAGATAACAAAATCCAGACACGCCGGCCCCTAGGTGGCGCTATACCAAAGAATACGCGTTTGGGGCTATAACTCCCACACCGAACCTCCCACAGTCAAAAACTTGTACCCACATATTCACTGGAGTCTGCTGCATCTTTTGGCATAGGCCACGCCCATTTGCGTCTATAATTTTTTTTCGCAAAATCGCGAAAACCGCAAAACAGTTTTTTCCCTACTCCTCCCACATTTCTTGACCAATCGACACCAAACTTTGCACACGACATCTTCAGACGCACACGCAAAGAATGCACGAAACACTTTTTTGATGCGACCTTTGACGTCGAAACTGTAGCGTTTTGAATATTGGTTTATGAGCTAAATTAGACGTGGAATATCAAAAATCCAAAGAAATCCAAAATTAGACATCGGATCGAGTCCACATTTTACAAACATGTTGGTGCTAACCTTAATGTCGTTCGATAAAAATTTCGGAAAATTTCGCCATTAGGGGGCGCAATAAACGAGGAAATTGTATATCTTCTACAAAATTTCGCCGCGAAAACGCTAGACTGACTTCTCGCTACTCCTACCAAAGTCAAATCCTTTGTATCCACAGGTTCAGGGTAGCGTTTTGAACACATGCTTCGCGTTGTGCCGGCGAAACGCACATTTCTTGTCGCGTTGTGCCGGCGAAATGCACACTTCTTGGACCCCTGCATAACTGCTTGCAGTTCTAGTTAGGGGTCCAAGCCAACAGGTTGGATCCCTATTGTTTTTGTAAGGATTATTATTAGGGGTCCAAGCCAACAGGTTGGATCCCTATTGTTTTTGTAAGGATTATTCCTATTATTATTATTCTTACCCCCCTAAAAGTGGGCCCACACCCCAAACCGTAAATTGTGCCGACACGCAAATTGCATGACTAGGTCCAGATCTGTTCGGACCAAGCAGACGACAAAATCCAGACCTGCCGGCCACTAGGTGGCGCTATAACAAGAAAATCGCGTTTGGGGCTATAACTCCCACACCGAACCTCCCACATTCAAAACCTTGAACACACAGATTCACTGGAGTCTGATGCATCTTTTGGCATAGGCCACGCCCATTTGCGTCTATAATTTTTTTTCGCAAAATCGCGAAAACCGCAAAACTGTTTTTTCCCTACTCCGCCCACATTTCTTGACCAATCGACACCAAACTTTGCACACGACATCGTCAGACGCACACGAAAAGAAAAACTATATACTTTTTTGATCCGACCTTCGACTACGAAACGGTAGCGTTTTGAATATTGCTTTATTAGCTACGTTTTACGTCGATACGCAAAAATTCAGAAAATACCAAAATTAGACATCGGATCAAGTCCAAATTTTAGACACATGTCGGTGCTACCCTTAATGGCGTTCGATAAAAAATTCGGAAATTTTCGCCATAAGGGGGCGGAATAAACGAGGAATTTGTATATCTTCTAATTGGCCAAAGGAATGTTCTTCAAACTCAAGGGAAACCATCAAGGGGCAATCCCGAGCCTATATAGAAAATATGGCCAAGAATTATTAATGTGGGCGGGAGTTATTTGGCAAAGGATAATTCTCTTTGGAAAATTTCGCCACAAGGCGGCGCCAAAAAACGACGACAATGTCTATCTCCTATTTGGCCATGGAATGTTCTGAAAACGCGTTTTAGGCTAGAACTCCCACACCGAAGCTCCCACAGTCAAAACCTTTATATCCACATGTTGTTCACGGTAGCGTTTTGAATACTTGCTTCGCGTTGTGCCGGCGAAATGCACATTTCTTGTCGCGTTGTGCCGGCGAAATGCACACTTCTTGGACCCCTGCATAACTGCTTGCAGTTCTAGTTATTATTATTCTTACCTCCCTAAAAGTGTGCCCACAGCCCAAACCGTAAATGGTGACGACACGCCAATTGCATGACTAGATCCAGATCTCTTCGGACTACGCAGACGACAAAATCCAGACACGCCGGCCCCTAGGTGGCGCTATACCAAGGGAAAACGCGTTTGGGGCTATAACTCCCACACCGAACCTCCCACATTCAAAACCTTGAACACACAGATTCACTGGAGTCTGTGTGTTCAAAACTGTTTTTTCGCTACTCCTCCCACATTTCTCGACCAATCAACACCAAACTTTGCACACGGCATCTTCAGACGCACACGCAAAGAAACCCTCAGACAGTTTTTTGATCCGACTTCCGACGACGAATCGGTAGCGTTTTGAATATTGGTTTATTAGCTAAATTAGACGTGGAATATCAAAAATCCAAAGAAATCCAAAATTAGACATCGGATCGAGTCCAAATTTTACACACATGTTGGTGTTAACCTTAACGTCGTTCGATAAAAAATTCGGAAAAATTCGCCATTAGGGGGCGCAATAAACGAGGAAATTGTATATCGTCTACAAAATTTCGCCGCGAAAACGCTACACTGACTTCTCGCTACTCCTACCACAGTCAAATCCTTTGTATCCACAGGTTCAGGGTAGCGTTTTGAACACATGCTTCGCGTTGTGCCGGCGAAACGCACATTTCTTGTCGCGTTGTGCCGGCGAAATGCACACTTCTTGGACCCCTGCATAACTGCTTGCAGTTCTAGTTATTAGGGGTCCAAGCCAACAGGTTGGATCCCTATTGTTTTTGTAAGGATTTTTCTTCCTATTATTATTATACTTACCCCCCTAAAAGTGGTACCACAGCCCAAACCGTAAATGGTGCACACACGCCAATTACATGACTAGATCCAGATCTCTTCGGACTACGCAGACGACAAAATCCAGACACGCCGGTCACTAGGTGGCGCTATACCAAGGAATACGCGTTTGGGGCTATAACTCCCACACCGAACCTCCCACATTCAAAACCTTGTACACACAGCTTCACTCGAGTCTGCTGCATCTTTTGGCATAGGCCACGCCCATTTGCGTCTATAATTTTTTTTCGCAAAATCACGAAAACCGCAAAACTGTTTTTTCCCTACTCCTCCCACATTTCTTGACCAATCGACACAAAACTTTGCACAAGACATCTTCAGACGGACACGCAAAGAATGCATGAAACACTTTTTTGATGCGACCTTTGACGACGAAACGGTATCGTTTTTAATATTTGTTTATTAGCTAAATTAGACGTGAAAAATCCAAAATCCAAAAAAAAACAAAATTACACATCGGATCGAGTCCAAATTTAACACACATGTTAGCGCCACCCTTAACGACGTTCGAATAAAAATTCGGAAAATTACGCCCTAAGGGGGCGCTATAAACGAGGAAATTGTATATCTTCTAATTGGCCAAAGGAATGTTCTTCAAACTCAAGGGAAACCATCAAGGGGCAAACCCGAGTCTATATAGAAAATATGGCCAAGAATTATTAATGTGGGCGGGAGTTATTTGGCAAAGGATAATTCTCTTTGGAAAATTTCTCCACAGGGCGGCGCCAAAAAACGACGACATTGTCTATCTCCTATTTGGCCATGGAATGTTCTGAAAACGCGTTTTAGGCTATAACTCCCACACCGAAGCTCCCACAGTCAAAACCTTTATATCCACATGTTGTTCACGGTAGCGTTTTGAATACTTGCTTCGCGTTGTGCCGGCAAAATGCACATTTATTGTCGCGTTGTGCCGGCGAAATGCACACTTCTTGGACCCCTGCATAACTGCTTGCAGTTCTAGTTATACTTCCCGCGGTGAAAGTGGAACCACAGCCCAAACCGTAAATGGTGCACACGCGCCAATTGCATGACTAGATCCAGAATCGGCACCGCTACTCAGATAACAAAATCCAGACACGCCGGCCACTAGGTGGCGCTATACCAAGGAATACGCGTTTGCGGCTATAACTCCCACACCGAACCTCCCAGAGTCCAAAAACTTGTACACACAGATGCACTGGAGTCTGCTGCATCTTTTGGCCTAGGCCACGCCCATTTGCGTCTAGGAATATTTTTCGCTAAATCGCGAAAACCGCAAAACTGTTTTTTCGCTACTCCTCCCACATTTCTTGACCAATCGACACCAAACTTTGCACACGACTTCTTCAGACACACACGCAAAGAATGCATGAAACACTTTTTTGATCCGACCTTCGACGACGAAACGGTAGCGTTTTGAATATTGGTTTATTAGCTAAATAAGACGTGGAATATCAAAAATCCAAAGAAATCCAAAATTAGACATCGGATCGAGTCCAAATTTTACACACATGTTGGTGTTAACCTTAACGTCGTTCGATAAAAAAATCGGAAAAATTCGCCATTAGGGGGCGCAATAAACGAGGAAATTGTATATCGTCTACAAAATTTCGCCGCGAAAACGCTACACTGACTTCTCGCTACTCCTACCACAGTCAAATCCTTTGTATCCTCAGGTTCAGGGTAGCGTTTTGAACACATGCTTCGCGTTGTGCCGGCGAAACGCACACTTCTTGGACCCCTGCATAATTAGGGGTCCAAGCCAACAGGTTGGATCCCTATTGTTTTTGTAAGGATTTTTCCTATTATTATTATTCTTCCCCCCGTACTTGTGGGACTACAGCCCAAACCGTAAATGGTGCACACGCGCCAATTGCATGACTAGATCCAGAATCGGCACCGCTACTCAGATAACAAAATCCAGACACGCCGGCCACTAGGTGGCGCTATACCAAGGAATACGCGTTTGGGGCTATAACTCCCACACCGAAACTCCCACATTCAAAAACTTGTACACACAGATGCACTGGAGTCTGCTGCATCTTTTGGCCTAGGCCACGCCCATTTGCGTCTGGAATTTTTTTTCGCAAAATCGCGAAAACCGCAAAACTGTTTTTTCGCTACTCCTCCCACATTTCTCGCCCGATCAACACCAAACTTTGCACACAACATCGTCAGACGCACACGCAAAGAATGCATGAGACACTTTTTTGATGCGACCTTTGACGACGAAACGGTAGCGTTTTGAATATTGGTTTATTAGCTAAATTAGACGTGGAAAATCAAAAATCCAAAAAATTCAAAATTACACATCGGAACGAGTCCAAATTGTGCACACATGTTGGTGCTAACCTTAATGTCGTACGATAAAAATTTCGGAAAATTTCGCCATTAGGGGGCGCAATAAACGAGGAAATTGTATATCTTCTACAAAATTTCGCCACGAAAACGCTACACTGACTTCTCGCTACTCCTACCACAGTCAAATCCTTTGTATCCACAGGTTCAGGGTAGCGTTTTGAACACATGCTTCGCGTTGTGCCGGCGAAACGCACATTTCTTGTCGCGTTGTGCCGGCGAAATGCACACTTCTTGGACCCCTGCATAACTGCTTGCAGTTCTAGTTAGGGGTCCAAGCCAACAGGTTGGATCCCTATTGTTTTTGTAAGGATTTTTCCTATTATTATTATTCTTCCCCCCGTACTTGTGGGACTACAGCCCAAACCGTAAATGGTGCACACGCGCCAATTGCATGACTAGATCCAGAATCGGCACCGCTACTCAGATAACAAAATCCAGACACGCCGGCCACTAGGTGGCGCTATACCAAGGAATACGCGTTTGGGGCTATAACTCCCACACCGAAACTCCCACATTCAAAAACTTGTACACACAGATGCACTGGAGTCTGCTGCATCTTTTGGCCTAGGCCACGCCCATTTGCGTCTGGAATTTTTTTTCGCAAAATCGCGAAAACCGCAAAACTGTTTTTTCGCTACTCCTCCCACATTTCTCGCCCGATCAACACCAAACTTTGCACACAACATCGTCAGACGCACACGCAAAGAATGCATGAGACACTTTTTTGATGCGACCTTTGACGACGAAACGGTAGCGTTTTGAATATTGGTTTATTAGCTAAATTAGACGTGGAAAATCAAAAATCCAAAAAATTCAAAATTACACATCGGAACGAGTCCAAATTGTGCACACATGTTGGTGCTAACCTTAATGTCGTACGATAAAAATTTCGGAAAATTTCGCCATTAGGGGGCGCAATAAACGAGGAAATTGTATATCTTCTACAAAATTTCGCCACGAAAACGCTACACTGACTTCTCGCTACTCCTACCACAGTCAAATCCTTTGTATCCACAGGTTCAGGGTAGCGTTTTGAACACATGCTTCGCGTTGTGCCGGCGAAACGCACATTTCTTGTCGCGTTGTGCCGGCGAAATGCACACTTCTTGGACCCCTGCATAACTGCTTGCAGTTCTAGTTATTATTCCTGCGCTAAATGTGGTACCACAGCCCAAACCGTAAATGGTGCCGACACGCCAATTGCATGACTTGATCCAGGTCCGGCACCGCTACTCAGATAACAAAATCCAGACACGCCGGCCACTAGGTGGCGCTATACCAAGGAGAACCACGTTTGGGGCTATAGCTCCCACACCGAACCTCCCAGAGTCCAAAAACTTGTACACACAGATGCACTGGAGTCTGCTGCATCTTTTGGCCTAGGCCACGCCCATTTGCGTCTAGGAATATTTTTCGCAAAATCGCGAAAACCGCAAAACTGTTTTTTCCCTACTCCTCCCACATTTCTTGACCAATCGACACCAAACTTTGCAAACGACATCTTCAGACGCACACGCAAAGAATGCATGAAACACTTTTTTGATCCGTCCTTCGATAACGAAACGGTAGCGTTTTGAATATTGGTTTATTAGCTAAATTAGACGTGGAATATCAAAAATCCAAAGAAATCCAAAATTAGACATCGGATCGAGTCCACATTTTACACACATGTTGGTGCTAACGTTAATGTCGTTCGATAAAGATTTCGGAAAATTTCGCCATTAGGGGGCGCAATAAACGAGGAAATTGTATATCTTCTACAAAATTTCGCCGCGAAAACGCTACACTGACTCCTGCTACTCCTACCACAGTCAAATCCTTTGTATCCACAGGTTCAGGGTAGCGTTTTGAACACATGCTTCGCGTTGTGCCGGCGAAACGCACATTTCTTGTCGCGTTGTGCCGGCGAAATGCACACTTCTTGGACCCCTGCATAACTGCTTGCAGTTCTAGTTATTATTATACTACCTCCCCTTGAAAGTGGAACCACAGCCCAAACCGTAAATGGTGCCGACATGCCAATTGCATGACTAGATCCAGGTCCGGCACCGCTACTCAGATAACAAAATCCAGACATGCCGGCCACTAGGTGGCGCTATACCAAGGAATACGCGTTTGGGGCTATAACTCCCACACCGAACCTCCCACATTCAAAACCTTGCACACACAGATTCACTGGAGTCTGATGCATCTTTTGGCATAGGCCACGCCCATTTGCGTCCAAATTTTTTTTTCGCAAAATCGCGAAAACCGCAAAAATGTTTTTTCCCTACTCCTCCCACATTTCTTGACCAATCGACACCAAACTTTGCACACGACATCTTCAGACGCACACGCAAAGGTATCGTGAGACAGTTTTTTGATCCGACCTTCGACGACGAAACGGTAGAATTTTGAATATTGGTTTATGAGCTAAATTAGACGTGGAAAATCAAAAATCTAAAGAAATCCGAAATTAAATATCGGAACGAGTCCAAATTGTACACACATGTTAGTGCTAACCTTAATGTCGTACGATAAAAATTTCGGATAATTACGCCATTAGGGGGCGCAATAAACGAGGAAATTGTATATCTTCTAATTGGCCAAAGGAATGTTCTTCAAACTCAAGGGAAACCACCAAGGGGCAAACCCGAGTCTATATAGAAAATATGACCAAGAATTATTAATGTGGGCGGGAGTTATTTGGCAAAGGAAAATTGTCTTTGGAAAACTTCGCCACAGGGCGGCGCCAAAAAACCACCACATTGTCTATCTCCTAGTTGGCCAAGGGAATGTTCTGAAAACGCGTTTTAGGCTATAACTCCCACACCGAAGCTCCCACAGTCAAAACCTTTATATCCACATGTTGGTCACGGTAGCGTTTTGAATACTTGCTTCGCGTTCTGCCGGTGAAACGCACATTTCTTGTCGCGTTGTGCCGGCGAAATGCACACTTCTTGGACCCCTGCATAACTGCTTGCAGTTCTAGTTAGGGGTCCAAGCCAACAGGTTGGATCCCTATTGTTTTTGTAAGGATTTTTCTTCCTATTATTAGGGGTCCAAGCCAACAGGTTGGATCCCTATTGTTTTTGTAAGGATTCTTCTTTTTATACTTCCCGCGCTAAAAGTGGGCCCACAGCCCAAACCGTAAATGGTGCACACGCGCCAATTACATGACTAGAACCAGGTCCGGCACCGCTACTCAGATAACCAAATCCAGACATGCCGGCCACTAGGTGGCGCTATACCAAGGAGAAACACGTTTGGGGCAATAGCTCCCACACCGAACCTCCCAGAGTCCAAAAACTTGTACACACAGATGCACTGGAGTCTGCTGCATCTTTTGGCCTAGGCCACGCCCATTTGCGTCTAGAAATTTTTTTCGCTAAATCGCAAAGACCGCAAAACTGTTTTTTCGCTACTCCTCCCACATTTCTCGACCAATCAACACCAAACTTTGCACACGACATCTTCAGACGCACACGCAAAGAATGCACCAAACACTTTTTTGATGCGACCTTTGACGACGAAACGGTAGCGTTTTGAATATTGGTTTATTAGCTAAATTAGACGTGGAATATCAAAAATCCAAAGAAATCCAAAATTAGACATCGGATCAAGCCCAAATTGTACACACATGTTGGTGTTAACCTTAACGTCGTTCGATAAAAAATTCGGAAAAATTCGCCATTAGGGGGCGCAATAAACGAAGAAATTGTATATCGTCTGCAAAATTTCGCCGCGGAAACGCTACACTGACTTCTCGCTACTCCTACCACAGTCAAATCCTTTGTATCCACAGGTTCAGGGTAGCGCTTTCAACACATGCTTCGCGTTGTGCCGGCGAAACGCACATTTCTTGTCGCGTTGTGCCGGCGAAATGCACACTTCTTGGACCCCTGCATAACTGCTTGCAGTTCTAGTTATTAGGGGTCCAAGCCAACAGGTTGGATCCCTATTGTTTTTGTAAGGATTTTTATTTTTAGGGGTCCAAGCCAACAGGTTGGATCCCTATTGTTTTTGTAAGGATTTTTATTATTATTAGGGGTCCAAGCCAACAGGTTGGATCCCTATTGTTTTTGTAGTGTTTATTATTATTATACTTACCTCCCTAAAAGTGTGCCCACAGCCCAAACCGTAAATGGTGCCGACACGCCAATTGCATGACTAGATCCAGATCCGTGGGGACTACGCAGACGACAAAATCCAGACATGCCGGCCACTAGGTGGCGCTATACCAAGGAATACGCGTTTGGGGCTATAACTCCCACACCGAACCTCCCACAGTCAAAAACTTGTACGCACATATGCACTGGAGTCTGCTGCATCTTTTGGCATAGGCCACGCCCATTTGCGTCTAGAATTTTTTTTCGCAAAATCGCAAAAACCGCAAAACTGTTTTTTCCCTACTCCTCCCACATTTCTTGACCAATCGACACCAAACTTTGCACACGGCATCTTCAGACGCACACGCAAAGAATGCTTGAACACTTTTTTGATCCGACCCTCGACGACGAAACGGTAGCGTTTTGAACATTGGTTTATTAGCTACGTTTTACGCCGAAACGCAAAAATTCAAAAAATTCCAAAATTAGACATCGGATCAAGCCCAAATTTTAGACGCATGTCGGTGTTACCCTTAATGGCGTTCAATAAAAAAAACGGAATTTTTCGCCATTAGGGGGCGCAATAAACGAGGAAATTGTATATCTTCTAATTGGCCAGAGGAATGTTCTTCAAACTATAAGGGAACCATCAAGGGGCAAACCCGAGTCTATATAGAAAATATGGCCAAGAATTATTAATGTGGGCGGGAGTTATTTGGCAAAGGAAAATTGTCTTTGGAAAATGTCGCCACAGGGCGGTGCCAAAAAACGACGACATTGTCTATCTCCTATTTCGCCAATGGAATGTTCTGAAAACGAGTTTTATTATTATTATACTTCCTTCCGTAAAAGTTGGCCCACACCCCAAACCGTAAATGGTACCGACACGCGAATTGCATGACTAGATCCAGGTCTGTGATGTGTACGCAGACGACAAAATCCAGCCACGCCGGTCACTAGGTGGCGCTATACCAAGGAATACGCGTTTGCGGGTATAACTCCCACACCGAACCTCCCACAGTCAAAAACTTGTACGCACATATTCACTGGAGTCTGCTGCATCTTTTGGCATAGGCCACGCCCATTTGCGTCTATAATTTTTTTTCGCAAAATCGCGAAAACCGCAAAACTGTTTTTTCCCTACTCCTCCAACATTTCTTGACCAATCGACACCAAACTTTGCACACGGCATCTTCAGACGCACACGCAAAGATGCATTGATCAGTTTTTGGATCCGACCCTCGACGACAAAACGGTAGCGTTTTGAATATTGGTTTATGAGTTAAATTAGACGTGGAAAATTAAAAATCCAAAAAAATCCAAAATTAGACATCGGATCGAGTCCAAATTGTACAAACATGTTGGTGCTAACCTTAATGACGTTCGATAAAAATTTCGGAAAATTTCGCCATTAGGGGGCGCAATAAACGAGGAAAATGTATATCTTCTGCAAAATTTTGGCGCCAAAACGCTACACTGACTTCTCGCTACTCCTACGACAGTCTTTGTATCCACAGGTTCAGGGTAGCGTTTTGAACACATGCTTCGCGTTGTGCCGGCGAAACGCACATTTCTTGTCGCGTTGTGCCGGCGAAATGCACACTTCTTGGACCCCTGCATAACTGCTTGCAGTTCTAGTTATACTTACCCCCCTGAAACTATGCCCACACCCCAAACCGTAAATGGTGCCGACGCGCGAATTGCATGACTAGATCCAGATCTCTTCGGACTACGCAGACGACAAAATCCAGACATGCCGGCCACTAGGTGGCGCTATACCAAGGAATACGCGTTTGGGGCTATAACTCCCACACCGAACCTCCCACAGTCAAAAACTTGTACGCACATATTCACTGGAGTCTGCTGCATCTTTTGGCATAGGCCACGCCCATTTGCGTCTAGAATTTTTTTTCGCAAAATCGTGAAAACCGCAAAACAGTTTTTTCCCTACTCCTCCCACATTTCTTGACCAATCGACACCAAACTTTGCACACGGCATCTTCAGACGCACACGCAAAGAACGCTGGAACACTTTTTTGATCCAACCTTCGACGACGAAACGGTAGCGTTTTGAATATTGGTTTATGAGCTAAATTAGACGTGGAAAATCAAAAATCCAAAGAAATCCAAAATTAGACATCGGAACGAGTCCAAATTTTACACACATGTTGGTGCTAACCTTAATGTCGTACGATAAAAATTTCGGAAAATGTCGCCATTAGGGGGCGCCATAAACGTTGAAATTGTATATCTTCTAATTGGCCAAAGGAATGTTCTTCAAACTATGAGGGATCCATCAAGGGGCAAACCCGAGTCTATATAAAAATTATGGTCAAGAATTATTAATGTGGGCGGGAGTTATTTGGAAAAGGAAAATTGTCTTTGCAAAATTTCGCCACAAGAGGGCGCAAAAAAACGACGAAATAATACATCTCCTAATCGCCAATGGAATGTTCTGAAAACGCGTTTTGGGCTATAACTCCCACACCGAACCTCCCACAGTCAAAACCTTTATATCCACATGTTGTTCACGGTAGCGTTTTGAATACTTGCTTCGCGTTCTGCCGGTGAAACGCACATTTCTTGTCGCGTTGTGCCGGCGAAATGCACACTTCTTGGACCCCTGCATAACTGCTTGCAGTTCTAGTTATTATACTTCCCGCGCTAAAAGTGGGCCCACAGCCCAAACCGTAAATGGTGCGGACATGCCAATAGCATGACTAGATTCAGGTCCGGCACCGCTACTCAGATAACAAAATCCAGACACGCCGGTCACTAGGTGGCGCTATACCAAGGAATACGCGTTTGGGGCTATAACTCCCACACCGAACCTCCCACAGTCAAAAACTTGTACGCACATATTCACTGGAGTCTGCTGCATCTTTTGGCCTAGGCCACGCCCATTTGCGTCTGGAATTTTTTTTCGCAAAATCGCGAAAACCGCAAAACTGTTTTTTCGCTACTCCTCCCACATTTCTTGACCAATCGACACCAAACTTTGCACACGGCATCTTCAGACGTACACGAAAAGGAATCCTGCATTACATTTTTGATCCGACCTTCGACGACGAAACGGTAGAGTTTTGAATATTTGTTTATTAGCTAAATTAGACGTGGAAAATCCAAAATCCAAAAAAAACCAAGATTACACATCGGATTGAGTCCAAATTTTACACACATGTTAGCGCCACCCTTAACGACGTTCGAATAAAAATTCGGAAAATTACGCCCTAAGGGGGCGCTATAAACGAGGAAATTGTATATCTTCTAATTGGCCAAAGGAATGTTCTTCAAACTTAAGGGAAACCATCAAGGGGCAAACCCGAGTCTATATAGAAAATATGGCTAAGAATTATTAATGTGGGCGGGAGTTATTTGGCAAAGGAAAATTGTCTTTGGAAAATGTCGCCACAGGGCGGCGCCAAAAAACGACGACATTGTCTATCTCCTATTTGGCCAATGGAATGTTCTGAAAACGAATTTTAGGCTATAACTCCCACACCGAAGCTCCCACAGTCAAAACCTTTATATCCACATGTTGTTCACGGTAGCGTTTTGAATACTTGCTTCGCGTTGTGCCGGCGAAATGCCCATTTCTTGTCGCGTTGTGCCGGCGAAATGCACACTTCTTGGACCCCTGCATAACTGCTTGCAGTTCTAGTTATTCTTCCCCCCGTACTTGTGGGACTACAGCCCAAACCGTAAATGGTGCACACGCGCCAATTGCATGACTAGATCCAGGTCCGGCACCGCTACTCAGATAACCAAATCCAGACGCGCCGGCCACTAGGTGGCGCTATACCAAGGACAGACGCGTTTGGGGCTATAACTCCCACACCGAATCTCCCACATTCAAAAACTTGTACGCACAGATTCACTGGAGTCTGCTGCATCTTTTGGCATAGGCCACGCCCATTTGCGTCTATAATTTTTTTTCGCAAAATCGCGAAAACCGCAAAAATGCTTTTTCCCTACTCCTTCCACATTTCTTGACCAATCGACACCAAACTTTGCACACGACATCTTCAGACGCACGCGCAAAGAATGCAAGAAACACTTTTTTGATGCGACCTTTGACGACGAAACGGTAGCGTTTTGAATATTGGTTTATTAGCTAAATTAGACGTGGAATATCCAAAATCCCGAAAAATTCAAAATTACACATCGGATCGACTCCAAGTTTTACACACATGTTGGTGCTAACCTTAATGTCGTTCGATAAAAATTTCGGAAAATTTCGCCATTAGGGGGCGCAATAAACGAGGAAATTGTATATCTTCTACAAAATTTCGCCGCGAAAACGCTACACTAACTTCTCGCTACTCCTACCACAGTCAAATCCTTTGTATCCACAGGTTCAGGGTAGCGTTTTGAACACATGCTTCGCTTTGTGCCGGCGAAACGCACATTTCTTGTCGCGTTGGGCCGGCGAAATGCACACTTCTTGGACCCCTGCATAACTGCTTGCAGTTCTAGTTATCTTTCTACCCTGTTCTAAAAAAATGTAAGTTTTTTCTTTTCAAAACGCCTCCTCAAGCGTTTTATTAGCAGTTGATGTTGGGTGGGCAGCTGAAAGGAGCCGTACTGAAACAAACGGCTCCTTGCTATGGACCTATTTTGAAGTGCACGGCTCCATTAACTTCCGAATTAAATTAAATTCCGAATTAACTTCCATTAACTCAATGTGACAATGTGGTATTGGCATATATATTCCAGAATTTGAAAAAGGATATGGATATAGAGTGGGTGACTTTATCAGTATACTCAATCGAGATGGCCACAATAATAACCGCTCTTAGATGGGTTGTAGATACTAAGTTTTATAACAAATAATTCAATACGTGAAGATTTGGTGATAGAGGTAAAGCATCTTCTTTTAAATATTATAAGCCTTGGTTTAGTTATTCAGTTCTGTTGGATTCCAGCCCAACCTAATTAGAAGAATTTAACCTTAAGTATATATATTTTTCATTTTTATTTATTATTCCTTTTGTTAGTTTGTTTATTTTGTTTCGTTAGTTTGGTTTTTTCTTTGAATTTATTTGTATGATTTAAAGTATGATTTGCCAACGTCCTTGTCCTTGTCAACGTCCTTGTCACAAACTCCTGTGTAGTAGTCCAGTAGGTCGCGGTATATGGGGAAATACTATGATCCGCCACTAAACTAGAAGAAGAAGAAGATCTCTGCATCCGGTACGTCACGGAATAGGTCACGTGTCTTGGCCACATAACGCGGAAGCAAATCGCTCCTGTATGTTGCCATGCGCCACTGAGCAGGTTTGCATAGGAATGAATGGGCGGCCATTTTCCAGTCCGTGGTCCATCCTTTATTATGTCCATGATGGTAACATACAGGAGCGATTTGCTTCCGCGTTATGGGGCCAAGACACGTGACCTATTCCGTGACGTACCGGATGCAGAGATCTTCTTCTTCTTCTAGTTTAGTGGTGGATCGTCCCAATTCATAGGACGCATCCTTCGTAGACCGCGTCCTTCGAAGGATGCGGTCTACGTAGACCGCGAAGGACACTCCGAAGGCCGAAGAAATGGGACGGTCTAGCTTTTCGGAGCATTTCCGGACAGCTGACCTGACCTGTTAGTAAACAGAAGTTATACCGGACAGCGCGAAAAAAAACAGCGCGAAAAACAAAACAAAGAAACCCAATAAACCTACAATAAACCTACAAACCTACAAACCTACAAAGAAACCAACAAAAATGGAGCCAGAAATTTTATTTTTTATCTTTTATCTTTTATTGGAGGAGTTGGGGAATACTCACCGCCGGAGCCGACGGGGGATATATCTTCGGCTCCGAGCAAGAGACGACCACAGATTGGTAAAGCTGTGTTACCTTACTTTTAACCAGCAGTATTGTTAACATTATCGTGTTATATGGCTAGCGTAAATGTAAATGTCATTGAACTTTGACAATATAACTACATATTTAAAATAGTCTCAACCTTACATTAATATAAAAAAAATGTTTCTGTCATTAATCAGCTAAATAAAGGTTGAGTAACTTAGATTGATATATAACTATTAACTATATTATATATATATATATATATATTGATATATATATATTGATATATATATATATATATATTGATATATAACTATTGCATAGATAGATAACGATAGATAGATATATATTTAAGCATTATCTATCTAAACTCTCCACACTTAATATCCAGCTATTGTTCAACAGTTTTACTTCTGTTTCTTTCACTAAACAGCCCAGACCCATGTACTGCAGGATCAATTTGACGGTTCCTGTCCTGGACCGTTATTTTAATGGCCAGGACACCAAAACGGATTTCCGATTGGGCAGGGAGGCCCTGGCAGTGCTGCTGGACCTTCTCGGCCAGGAGCGGAGACATGGATGGGGTGCCACCATTGAGACCCTGGTGTTTCTATTCTGGCTGGCTAGTGGGACATCATACAGGGTGGTCTCCAGAGTGTTCGGGATGCCTCGTTCCACTGTCCACCGCATCGTCCACAGGGTCACCGAGGAGGTGGTGGCCATTCGCCACAAAGTATATTTATATTTATTTTATCACTAATTTCCTCTATCTTTGACTCTTGAGTTGCTGTAACAAGTAAATGTCCTGTGTGGGATAATAAAGTTGATCTTATCCTATCCTATCTTAAGGTCATCCACCTCCCGAAGACCCCTGAAGACCTGGTGGCAGTGACCAATGGGTTTGCAGGGCTGGCAAGACACCGCGCTTTTGGGAAAGCAGCGGGAGCAATCGACGGCTGCCATGTCCGTATCAAGCCACCGAGCGGCCCTGATGGTCACTGCTACAGGAACAGGAAACTGTTTTCCTCCATAATTCTGCAGGCTGTTTGTGACCATCAGGGCCGCTTCCTTGATACGTACGTGGGCTGGCCTGGGTCAGTCCATGACTCCAGAGTCCTCCGCCACAGCCCACTGTATAGGTCACTCTACCCTCCTCCAGGGCACTTCATCCTTGCAGACGGCGGGTACCCTTGCCTCCAACACCCACTACCCCTCATCACTCCCTACAAGAGGCCAGTGCGAGGTGTGGGAGCCCAGCGCTTCAACTGGCATCATTCCAGGGCACGCTCCATTATAGAGCGTGCTTTAGGAATGATGAAGACCAGGTTCAGGGCCATCTTCCTGCAAGCGCTGGAGGTGCACCACACCTTCGTACCTCACGTAAGTAATCACTCAACAGGATTTTTTAGAATACTAAGAGTAAATCAAAAAAACATTTATTATTTTCTCAGGAGGTATATATCATTTTTTCATTTCTTTTCTTTACCATTTCAGGTCATAACAGCATGTGCCATCCTCCACAACATCTGCCTTGGGGCCGATGACATCATGGCCCCAGAGGAGGAGGATGAGCCTGAGGACGATGTAGAGGAGGATGAGGGGGGCGATGGTTTGGAGGCAGTCAGTGGTGCTCCCTGGCGGGACCAGCTGTCTGCAGAGGTGTCTGCCCTGGAGGAGGCCCCCCCTGACCACCAATATATACAGGCAAGTAATATAATTGAAAAGCTATTTCTATTTATTTAAAATGTTTTGTAGAATAGTTTTACCCGTTCAAATAATTTGTGGCAAGATTTCTTTTGTCAAAATAAGGTTGTGTAGTATTTAGTATGCACTCTTATTCTTGCCCTTTTCCAAATATATTTTAGTGACATGGCAGCCGTCGATTGAGTCAGCCCTGCAAACCCATTCGGTGCGGTGGAGAGAGGCATATCCAGCACACTCTGGAGACCACCCCTGGATGTCCCACTGACAGGAGAGACACCAGAGTCTTTAATGTGGCAGCCCATCCGGGTCCAGCAGCACCACCAGGGGCTCCCTGCTCTGCTGAATCATTATGTTTTTGTATATAGTAGTTTTCCAAGTATATAGTATATATAAGTTTATATAGTAGTTTTATAATAATTGTTGTAAATAGTCACATGAATGTTTTGTTGTAAATAGTTTTATTGTTTTATACATGTTTTATAAGTTTTATACAAATAAATTAGTTAATAATAAATATTTAATAAAAAAGTTAGTTAATAAATAGTTAAATAATAAATAGTAAAATAAGTTAAATAATATTAATAAACAATGTTAACAGAACTGAAATTATTTGTCAGCAATACGCTCCAAAATTGAAAAAAAACGGTCCATTCTCTCCCTGCTCTCCTGGGCTCTTCTCTCCTCTGCCTCCCTGTTCAGCCTCATGTCCTCTTTAATCAATTCGAACATTTCGCCCTCTCTGTCCCTCTTTCTGGACTTCCTCCTGGACCTGCTCTCCTCCTCATCCTTCTCCTCCACCTCCAAATCCACCACTGCCGTACTTGGCCCTGGTGTGTCCTCAGGGATGGAGGCAATTAGGACAGGGGGGTTGGTGGAATGCCTCTGTCCCAATACCTCATCCATGAGGACAAACCAGGGCCAAGTGGCAGCAGTGGGTTTCCCACCTACCCCCTCTCCTGACCCTGGATACTTGCAATCCTAAGGCAGAGGAAATCAATCATGGCAGTTAACAACAACAGCAGTATCAAAACAAAGTTCAGCAAAAGTGTTTATTAACTTGCATGGTTAAAACAAATAATGTATATTTAAAATGACCTGTACATACTTTATATATTTTTTCTAAATTATCCCATTTTTTCTTTGCCTGCAGGGGAGTCACATTCCCCTGCAGGCCTATTTTCTCCAGAATTGTCCTAAACACAGAGAGATTATTAATCAGAGAAAACAAGAGACACATTTATCAATCATGTTAATAGCCCATGTTAACAATAGGCCATTTATAATACATACATTTGACCATCTTGTAAAGGTTACATTTAAATTAGCCCTCATCCTATATGAAGCCCATAATAATAAGACAACCAGTAGAAGTCAAAACACCCTTTTTCTTTGTGTGTTTTTCGAGTGCTGTCTAGTACTGATGCGAGCTGTGACTTTTTTTTGTCTTTCTTTAATAACCCAAAATAGGACATCGTAGTAAACGATTTCTGTGGATGTTGTATCTGTCCTGCTTTTCAATGAGGGCTAATTTAACTAACCTTTACAAGATGGTCAAATGTAGATATACAAATGGCCTATAATAATTTTTATAAACTAACTTACGATATAAATAAACGATTGTTTCCTTACCCCCAAGCCACTCTCGCCGAATGTTTCACCCCGGTGAAGAGCTCGTCGTTCTCCCCCCTGAGTTTGATCAATTGAGCAGTATGCTCCTTGCTCCCTAAAGCAAAACCAAATGTTAGAATTCGTTTTACTTTACACTAACAAACAAAAGCAGCTTAAATAGCAAAATAACCAAGTTAGCTGTGTAATCAATCCCAACGTCTGTAACGTTACGGTCTGAAAACCAGGGTCCACAACCTGTGTTCGCGTTGGTCCATTTATCTAACGTTACAGAATAGCAAATTATCTATATAATCGCCCCAATTTCGGTAAATAAAACCATTTTGACCGCTTAAATTTAAAACTATAGGGCTTAACGGGTGTTCTTTGTTACCGTTACAGCTTCACTAACTGTAACGTTACCTTACTTATATTGCCTATTACTTTAATGAAATAAGTTTTAAGGATAACTTATTTGTGTTTTTAACGATACAAATTAGTATTTTAACATTTGTATCGTTAAATACTCGAGTGACTGGAAACCAAATACTTACATTTAAATGAAAAAGTCAAATCCACATTCTCCGCCATTATTTGTTTTATTTTTTGGATTGAATGCGCAATGAATCTTGGGAGGGATACGTTGGGCCGTGAAGGATCTTGGGATACGTTGGGCCGCGAAGGATACAGCCGATGCATCCTTAAAATCCGGGAAAAGAAGGCTGCATTCGTAGGCCGCATTTGAAGGACCCTTGGAATTGGGACAGCACTTGGCGCGTCGCTGTGACGCAATCGGCGTCGACGCATCCTTCGAATGCAGCCTTCGAAGGATGCGTCCCCTGAATTGGGACACAGCCATAGTTTTTCCCCATATACCGCCACCTACTTGACTACTACACAGGAGTTTGTGACAAGGACGTTGGCAAATGATACTTTAAATCGTAAAAATAAATTCAAAGAAAAAACCAAACTAACGAAACAAAATAAAACAAACTAACAAAAGAAATGAATAAATAAAAAATAAAATAAAAAAAATATATACTTAAGGTTAAATTCTTCTAATTAGGTTAGTATCTTTTAGCTAATTTATCAGCAATTTCATTGCCATATATTCCATGGTGGGCTGGAATCCAACAGAACTGAATAACTAAACCAAGGCTTATAATATTTAAAAGAAGATGCTTTACCTCTATCACCAAATCTTCACGTATTGAATTATCTGTTATAAAACTTAGTATCTACAACCCATCTAAGAGCGGTTATTATTGTGGCCATCTCGATTGAGTATACTGATAAAGTCACCCACTCTATATCCATATCCTTTTTCAAATTCTGGCATATATATGCCAATACCACATTGTCACCAACTTAGTATCTACAACCCATCTAAGAGCGGTTATTATTGTGGCCATCTCGATTGAGTATACTGATAAAGTCACCCACTCTATATCCATATCCTTTTTCAAATTCTGGAATATATATGCCAATACCACATTGACACCATTCTATGATAGCTGATAACCAAGGTACACACTGTAATACTATAATCAAGAGGACATACAGGCAGTTCAAATAAAAAGAGATAGAACTTTATTGATCTGGAAACTTCATAAATATGTAAGATTGCTCCATATAATACCATAGTAACATAGTAAACGTATAGGCCTAAAAAATTCAGTTCAATGTTATTGCTTAAGAAACAGATTCCTTCCAACTAACTATTTTACGAAGAATGCAATCAATAATTTATATAAAAGTAAATGTTTACATATCGACCAGCAACGAAGTTGGAGTAGCCTACCCAAATATTGAATTGTAATACACCAACATTGTCAATTGTCATACATAGCTAACCATAACCCTGTCATACATAGCTAAACAAGCAAATGAAAATGAAATACCTACCAACGCAACTGAAATGTTAATATTAGACAATTAACAATATTATGAAAATTACGTAGGTCTCCCATAATCATTCAGGTAATCAATACGTCCGTGCCTGTTACAGCTATTTCAATGATGTGTGTTATATATCCGTGTTCAACGCCATTCATGTTAAGTAAAAGGACAAATCTCAGACTTTGGAAGTTAATGGAGTTAATTCGGAGATTAATTTAATTCGGAAGTTAATGGAGCCGTGCACTTCAAAATAGGTCCATAGCAAGGAGCCGTTTGTTTCAGTACGGCTCCTTTCAGCTGCCCACCCAACATCAACTGCTAATAAAACGCTTGAGGAGGCGTTTTGAAAAGAAAAAACTTAATTTTTTTTAGAACAGGGTAGAAAGATAATTATGAGCCTTTGATTGATATCCAGACATTTTTTGCGGAGACACAATCCTGTTCCCCACTTGTATTGGAGTGGACGGCGATATCTACTTCTGGGCCACATGAAATGACGGACCCCCGTCCACTCCCAGCTAAAACAGCTGCAATACCAGGCTTGGCCTCTGAGCACGGGTGGATTGCGGAAGTATATGCCTATCCTGGGGGCCTGGGCCTATACATAGTTTTCAGTCACGTGACTCACGCTGCTCCCTGGAGGGCAAAAAAACGGTTCCAAGATGACTGCTAACAATGGAAACGCTGGAGAACAACAACGCAAACCTGTCAATTTCCAAACGGTTTCAAGCCACGAATATTTAAATCATCTCTCCAAAGAACAAAATACCAGGTATATGTTTAAACTGCAAGTTTTGGCCACTTGCGACCCATACACTGCACCCGCCGCCGTATTTCAGCCGTTATAAACAGCCAAGTCCCTGCCAGACCTCCAATTCGGAGATGTTTACATTTATCTTGTGGAGAATCCCTCCCCTTACACAGCCGCCAGGATGAGAGCATACAAAAGTACGGACAGTTATATGTATTTTCAATCTGGATGGGTCAATAATGCTCCCGTTTGGGAGGTGAAGGACAAGAAATGTTTCATTGTCAAAGCGAAGGTGAGTGTTAATTAGCGTTATCTAACTTTGATCTGGGTTGTTAGTATCAGTTCACTTTTTCAGTCAGCATTCTAGGGCAGTAGTGACAATGCATGAATATTTTGGTTAGGTTGACACAGTCCCTTATAACATAAATATAATCAAAACGTTCTCCCTCCCAAATGTCAGGTAAACCATTCCTACAGGTTAAATGACTCCCAGTTGACAGCTTGGGTTGCTGTGGAGAAAGAGGGATTGGTGCGATTTGGCCACTGCACATGTATGGCCGGTTTAGGGGAAGTGTGTTCACATGTAGGTGCCATACTCTACGCTTTGCTAGCAGCTGTGAACAAACTGAGTGGCACTGCATGCACTGATAAGGCCTGTAGCTGGAACGAGCCTAGTATGGCAGCCATAAAGACAGTAGGGTATGCAGAAGGGAGCCAGATAGATTTCACAAAGGCCCAGAGAAAGAGATCTGCTGATGGTTGTGATGACCTCCCCCCGGTCAAGATTCCACCTCCAACCCAAGATGAATGCACAGCACTCTACAGTATGCTACATTCATCAGAAAGCACTGAAAAGCAACCGGTCACAATTTTGTCTGTTATCCCTGGCCTTGCAAAGAGGTATATACCTCGAGCAGTGCAACTGAACATCCCAGCACCCTTAAGCCAGATGTACAAGCCCCAGCACAGGTCACTGTCACACCAAGAACTGCAGGCAAAGAGAGAGGAAGTGTTCACAGGGTTAAGCATAACAGAAGAACAGGTACAATTTTGCATCAGTCAGTAAATGTGATTGAAGATATGGATGTCAGGAATGTCTCAGGCAGTAACTATTGCCGCTTTTCCACTGCATGGTACCAGCTCGACACGACTCGACTCGACTCGACTCAGCTCGCCTTTTTTGCGTTTCCACCGCGAAAACATGGTATCTGGTACCTGAAGTGGCTGCTTTTTCTAGTACCGCCTCGCCCTAGGTTCCAAGCGGCTGAGCCGATGCTAAAAGGTGACGTCGGCAGACGGCCGGCCACTGATTGGCCAGAGAGTGTGACGAAGTCACGAGAGCGACATGGCAACCATGCTGGTAACAGCCATAGCAGCGCCGCAGCCAACATATTCCACTTCTTCAACATGCCAGCTAATAATACGAACACGAATACCATCGCATCGATGTTCTCCATTGTTGTTATGTGGGTTCTGTCCATGTGTGGGTTACGTAGGTGTTGTTTGGGTCGCGTACAAAAATACGTCACGGCCCTTTCGCGCAGCCGACCCCGCCCACGTCCCGGAGGTACTATTTGCGGTGGAAAAGGACCCGCGCTGCTACCGTGTCGAGTCGTGTCGAGTCGTGTCGTGTCGAGTCGAGCTACATGTGCGGTGGAAAAGCGGCATATGATAGCTCAAGTGCAGAAAACGTTCTCCTCAGAATTCAATAGTCACTTTTTTTTTAAATATTTTTTGTCAATAAAAGTTAATACATCACTGTTTAGATGTCACATATCACTAACTTGCTACTCTACCTTGCTACCTTTTTCAAGTGCCGTGTCATAGAAAATGAGACAAGACCACAGGCAAAATGTGCCATGTGGTTTGACCAGAAGGCAGGAAGGGTGACTGCGTCAAACATCCGAGCAGCCTGCCACACAGACCCAGACAAACCAGCTGTTTCCCTGCTGAAGAAACTGTGCTATCCAGTGGCCTACAAGGACCCAAACAACAACACACCACACTCTCTCAGGTATTCATATCCCCTTAACACTGGATAAAAGCAACACACAAAAAAAGTGGAAATCAGGATTTTCAAATAGGGCAAAAGCAACCCCAAAAGAACTGGTGAGGGAAAGCACGACAAGTGGCAGTAAAGTTTTTAATGCAGCCATAGTCATCTTTCACAACATTGTAGGCTTATAAAAAAACACAACACATTAAATCTTCATGCAACTTGTGTGGTCTGCATGTAGATTTAAAATGTTTTTTTATAAGCCCACAATGTTGTGAAAGATGACTACGGCTGTATTAAAAACTTTTCTGCCAATTGTCGTGCTTTCCCTCACCAGCACTTTTGTGATTAACATTTACTTACCTTAACATTTACTTACCTTATAACCTTGCTGGTAAAACACAAATGATCAAGATAAATAACACATAATTTAGAATGACATTGTGTACATTTTTCTGTTTTTAGATGGGGCACTGAACACGAGGGAACGGCAGTTGAGGAGTACACCAAAACAATGGAGAGCCACCACACCAACCTCACTGTCAGGAAGGGAGGCCTGGTCATCAACCCTCAATATCCATGGTTAGGGGCATCCCCAGACGGCATATTAACATGTGACTGCCAAGAAATGGGTGTGTTGGAAGTAAAGGCACCCAGCAGTCTTGATAATAGCACATTGGGGGAGAAAAGTAAACAGGACAGCACGTTCTGTCTCAAAGAGGTTGGCGGCAAACTTTTCTTAAAGAGGGACCATCAGTACTTCTATCAGGTGCAGACACAAATTCATCTGACACAAGCAAGCTACTGTGACTTTGCTGTCTGGGGACCGGGGAAAGGAGGGAATGGGGAAATGCACATTGAGAGGATTCTGCCCGATACTGACTTTTTGAGTCCATGTGTGAAAAGGTTAGCAAATTTGTGAAGAAATGTGTCATCCCAGAGCTTGAAGCAAAGGTGTTCACAGCTCCTATTCTAACATCACATGACAAAAAAACATCTGAAGGCAAGGGCTGTTACTGTGGGGTCCCTGTACTGCACAATGAAGACAGACTTGAGTGTAAGTCAGGAATCTGTAAAAGACAACTCATTCATAGAAGTTGCTTAAAGTTTGACACCACACATTTAAAAATATCAAGTTGAAAATGCAGTGACTGTATACGTGAAATAGCTAAAGAGAAGAGGGATAACAAAAAACAGAACAATCTGAACAAAGTGTAAGTGTTTTATTCAACACAGGTGTGTATAGAAAATATTTAGATAGATGTATATAGACAAATAGATATATAGTACAGTTTTGTATATAGATGTATATAGTTACATATTTACATACAGACAGTAAAGTTTTGTATAAAGATGTTTAGTTACATATATACATACTGTGGCATTCCCCCGGTGCCACGCCCCCTGTTCGGGAGAGTCGAGGCCGGGATATACCGCCAGTGGCCAACAGCCGGCGACAAATCCCGACCTCCCGAGAGCCGCAATCGGGAAAACGAGGAACACCTGGGCAGGAGACACCCAGGTGTTAAAAGGAGGCCACCGACCGACAGAAGGAGGCCAGTCGAGTGGAAGAGAGGACGACCCCGAGGATCCAGACACCGTGGAGTGAGCCGCACGGCGGACACGTGGACCACGTCTCGAGCAACCCCCCGTCTTTGATGTACAGCGTGCGCTTGTGAGGCTGTCAGTTACCGAGCGAAATAAACCGCCGTTTGAGGCTTTGGACCCTCATTCCCTGCCTGGTCCTTACTTTGAGCCCCTCTACCGTACCGAGTTACCACATATGGTGGAGAATGCAGGCAACTCGGTCCACGTACGGCTCACGGTAAGGATCCCACCCCGGTTTTTGGCAGTGGTTCTTCGTTTTTTCGTTTTTTTTGTTTTTTCCTTTGCGGTTCCTCCGTTCGCGGAGGTGATTACCCGCGGACGTCGATGCAGAACCCCGGGACAACCGCAGGACCAGCCGGCCCGAGAGAATCGGACCCCAGCCTGGCCCTGCTGACGGAGGCGGTGCTCCGCCTGACCCAGCAGGCCACCCACGACCCGCCGACCACCGGCCCCACGAGCCGGCTCACGAAACTAGGACCCGACGACGATGTGGAGGCCTTCCTAGAGACATTTGAGCAGGTGGCAACCCGAGAGAGGTGGCCAGAGGCCCAGTGGGCCTATATAGTGGCCCCGTTTTTAACCGGACCCGCCCAGCAAGCGAGTCAGGACCTCAACCCCGGGGACGCGGGCCGGTACCCCGCACTCAAGGCGGTCGTCTTGGCCTACTATGGACATAGCCTTGCTGCGAGGGCCCTCAACTTCCACGAGTGGACGTTCGACGTCCGAGGACCCGTACGGACCCAGGTGGCCCACCAATGTCGTCTAGCCCGGAGGTGGATGGTTGACGGAGAGGGACCCAGCCCCGCGGATCGGGTCGTGTTGGACAACACCGTGCGACAGCTGCCTCCCGACGCCCGGAGGGTGCTGGCCCACCACCATCCCGAGACCGTGGACGACCTCGTGCGCCAGCTGGAGAACTGGCAGGTAGCACAACGGCTGTCGGCGGGCCCGAAACCCACCCCCCGGGCCGGCCGGAGAGAGACTCCGACCCCGCCGTCGAGGACCAGGCCGTCCACCTCGCCCCGAGAACGAGGGGAACCTGAGACCCGGCGCTGCTACCACTGCGGACAATGGGGACACCTAGCCCGGGACTGTCCCGACCGACAGGACGTCCCCATGCCCTCCGCGTGCACCGCCCCGAGAGACCGCCCCACCTGCATGCTGGCGACCTGCTGGGCACAAGGGGCCAAGGACTCCCCCACCGTCCCCATCAAGGTGATGCACCAGGACACCCATGCCCTGTTGGACACGGGGAATGCCGTGACCCTGGTGAGGGCCGACCTAGCCGGGGGTAGACCGGGAACCCCGATGCAGGTCTCCTGCGTGCACGGCGACACCCGGACGTATGATACCTGTCACGTGGTAGTACGCACACCACAGGGGGTCTTCGTCGCCCGGGCCGGAATAGTGCCGACCCTCCCGGTACCGTTCCTGATCGGCCGGGACTGCCCCATCTTCGCTCGCTTCTGGAGCCCAACGAGGGGGAACCGAGGGGGACGGGAGCTGCACCGTCCGGCCGGCCGAAGCGGGCGACCGGCCCAGCGAGAGGCAAGGCGTCCGTCGATCCGAGGGACCGTGTCGGAGACCGGACCCGCCCCGAGGACGCCGCGTCGACCGACGACCAGGGGGACCGCCGCAGACCACGGGCCAGCCCTGGGAGCGACCCGCCGAACGACCGCCAGGCGGACCGAGTCGGACGACGAGCCGGGTTCCGGAGGAGAGGGACCGTCAGCGCCGGGAAGCCCGGCCCGATCTACCGGGGACCCGGTACGACCGGGACCGGGAGACGGAGCGGGGCCCAGCTCCGACACCGTCACCGCCTCCGAGAGGGGGAACACTCCCGAGGAGCCCGAGAGCTCCCCCCTAACTGAGCTGTCGGACTTCGCCCAGGCTGGGGGGGAGAACTCGGCCCGGCCGGGACAGTTCGCCACGGCCCAGCATCGGGACGATGCCCTGCGGCACGCGTGGGGACATGTGGTCGCCCACGACGGTCAGGTGAGGGACTCAGTGAGCCACCTGACCCACCCCCACTTCTGTACTCAGCGGGGGTTGTTGTATAGGGTCGACGTACGCGAGGGGGAGGTTGTACGTCAACTGGTGGTACCGCGACCGTACGTGAGTAAGGTTTTATTCATGGCCCACACACATCTGCTCGGCGCACATCTAGGCATGGACAAAACGCGAGAGCGAGTGGTGGCGCGGTTTTATTGGCCCGGTGTACGCAAAGATGTAGCGCGCTACTGCCAGGAGTGTCCCGACTGCCAGCGCGTAGCCCTGCGGGCGGTGGAGCGGAGCCCGCTCATACCGATGCCCATTATCGAGACCCCCTTCGAGAGAATAGCGTTGGACATTGTAGGACCCCTACCCAGGACGAGCCGGGGACATCGGTATCTCCTCGTCATCCTAGATTATGCGACCCGATATCCCGAGGCCCTCCCATTGCGTGCGGCGACCAGCAAGGCGGTAGCCCGAGAGCTAATGCTACTATTTAGCCGGGTGGGACTCCCAAAGGAGATCCTCACCGATCAAGGCTCGTGTTTCATGTCCCGCGTGGTCAAGGAGCTACTAAAACTATTGCAGGTCACCCAGCTCCGGACCTCGGTGTATCACCCGCAGACGGACGGGCTAGTGGAGCGATTCAACCAAACCATCAAGCTAATGCTCAAAAAAAGCATAGAGGCGGACGGGAAGAATTGGGACCAGCTACTTCCCCACGTTCTCTTCGCCATTCGCGAGGTGCCCCTGGCCTCCACAGGGTTCTCTCCCTTCAAACTCCTTTATGGGAGGAGGCCCCGTGGAATACTGGACCTGGCGAAGGAGGCGTGGGAGAGTCATCCCTCTCCACATAGGACCACCATCGAACATGTGGAGCTCGTCAGGGGCCGAATGGCCAAGGTCTGGCCCATAGTCCGGGACCACCTCGCCCGTGCTCAACAGGCCCAAGCGCGCGTATATAACAGGGGGGCGCCCGTGCGGAACTTCCGACCGGGCGACCAGGTCTTAGTACTGGTTCCTACCAGTGAGTGCAAATTCCTCGCGGAATGGCAGGGCCCGTACGAGGTGGTAGAGGCCGTGGGACCCGTCAACTACAAGGTGAGGCAACCCGGGAGACGCAAGCCCACCCAGGTTTATCATGTAAATCTGTTAAAACAGTGGCGGGGTGAGGGCGACCCTCCCCTACGGGCACCCATGGCCTTGATGGCTCGGCCCGCGATCCCTGACGTCCCGATGGGGACCGACCTCAGCCCCGCCCAGAGACAAGAACTAGGGGAGCTGGTACTGCAGAACCGGGACGTGTTCTCGGACGTTCCGGGACGGACCTCGGTGACCTCCCATGAGATCCGGACCACTCCGGGGGTGACGGTCCGGATCCCGTCCTACCGGGTGCCCGAGTCCCGACGCAACTCCATCCGAGCCGAGGTAGAGCGGATGCTGAAACTTGGGGTAATCGAGGAATCCCGTAGCGCTTGGGCTAGCCCTATCGTGCTGGTGCCCAAACCAGACGGAACCCATAGGTTCTGCAATGATTTCCGCCGACTAAATGAAGTGTCTGACTTTGACTCCTACCCCATGCCTAGAGTAGACGAGCTTATCGAGCGGCTGGGACCGGCCCGGTACCTGTCTACGCTGGACCTAACCAAGGGGTACTGGCAGGTCCCCCTGACACCGTCGTCCCGGGAGAAGACGGCCTTTGCGACGCCAGGGGGCCCGTTCCAGTACACAGTCCTGCCCTTTGGTGTCCACGGGGCCCCCGCTACGTTCCAGCGGATGATGGACCAGGTCCTAAGGCCGCACTGCAGCTACGCAGCAGCCTACATTGATGACATAATCATCCACAGTGCCAGTTGGGACGAGCACGTCAGGCACGTGCGAGCCGTGCTCAACGGCCTACGAGCGGCCGGGCTTACCGCCAACCCTGCGAAGTGCAGGTTGGGGCGGGAGGAGACGGCCTATTTGGGGTACCGGGTGGGGAGGGGGAACGTGCGGCCCCAAGAGGACAAGGTGGCAGCTATCCGGGAGTGGCCTCAACCACGGACCAAGAAGCAGGTGAGATCGTTCCTGGGGCTGGTGGGGTATTATCAACGCTTTATCCCGGGGTATGCCACCCTAGCCTGCCCCTTGAACGATCTCACCCGGAAGGCCCTCCCGGATAGGGTCCAGTGGACTGAGGCAGCGACAAGGCCCTTCGAGGACCTACGGGGGGCCTTGTGTAAAGAGCCTCTACTGGTCACCCCTGATTTTAACCTCCCTTTCACCCTCCAAACAGACGCGTCCGAGGTGGGACTAGGTGGGGTCCTATCCCAGATCCGGAACGGAGAGGAGCATCCGGTGACCTACCTCAGCCGTAAACTCCTCCCCCACGAGCGGAATTACAGCACGGTAGAGAAGGAGGCACTGGCCATTAAGTGGGCCGTCACGAAACTAACTTATTATCTCCTAGGACACCAATTCGTCCTGGTGACGGACCACGCCCCACTAAAGTGGATGGCCACCACCAAGGACACGAATGCCCGGATAACAAGGTGGTTCCTGTCCCTACAGCCCTTCTCCTTCACCGTGGAGCATAGGCCGGGGCGGGAACACACCAACGCCGACGCCCTTTCCCGCCGAGATGCGTGTGGGGGCTGGGCCCCGCGCACGGAGGGGCATGAGCAAAGGGGGGGAGTGTGTGGCATTCCCCCGGTGCCACGCCCCCTGTTCGGGAGAGTCGAGGCCGGGATATACCGCCGGTGGCCAACAGCCGGCGACAAATCCCGGCCTCGACTCTCCCTAACAGGGGGCGTGGCACCGGGGAATGCCACAATACACACAGTAGTTTTGTATATAGATGTATATAGTTAGTTACATATATACATACACACACAGTACAGTTTTGTATATAGATGTATAGTTATTTACAGGGTTGCCACTCTTTTGTAATGTTACATTTCAAGGATTTTTCAATCACTTTACAAAAACAAATTATTTATTACATAGGGACCAATAATTCATAGAAATTTTTTGTAAAAAGGTAATAAAACACTAAAATATTAAAAGTATGAATTCATTTTTGTCACTGTCCTTATTTCATTGATGGAAATAACAGTGACTTCACTGTTATTAAAGTTTCTTCTCATGTTCAACCCAAAGGAATAATTGAAGGAGGCAAATTTGTCAGTGCACAGCACACACGGACTATTTTATCTAGAGGTGTAAGACCTTCAGGATGCTCAGCTTCACACATTTGAATCCCAATTGTACTTTGAAGTATGGTGTACCGATTCTTTGCCTCACCGATAACTCTTTCCACATGTATCCTAACTGATGCAAGTCCTCGTGTGGACTCTAATTCCACTGGACCCAACTGCTTTTTGCCTCTAGTGAAAGCTGGGATCTTAAGCTCAGCATTGTACAGACCAACTGAGTCTGCCACATCAAACCCTCTATCAGCTAGTATGACATCACCTGGGTTGAGGTGATCCAAAAATCCACTTCTTTCAGTCAAGTGTTTGTCTGATGTTCTCCCACCCCATCCTTTTGATATAAAAGAAACTGTTCCTTGTGGTGTAATGCCAATTAGATATTTCATGGTATGGTGATGTTTGTATTTTCAGTGTCTGTGCTCGTGCTCTTAGGTTTCTAGGCCTTTCAATAAAAATTTCAAAGCAGTCAATAATGCAAGCACATTTATAGGGCCCTATGAAATCCGCGATAACGAAAACGCGGACGGAATCACGGAATTGGACAATAAAAACGGAATCAACTGATTTTTTTTTTTTTTTTTTTATTAAGCAGGAAAGTATTAAAAGTAACAAAGTTACAATTTAAACGGGCCTGTCTAAGTAAAATAACTGATTTCCAGCAGGTTCCTGTTCTTCAGCACATATAACATGCAACAGGGCAGGCACATCAGACGTCACATTTACAATATGCAGCGGAATGCAGCGGAATTCGCCATTATTTTGGTGAAATTCAGTTTCGAGGGAAAAGGGAAACAACACAGGAGACATTAACGTCACTGAATGTTTACCAGTCACTCGCACAACAATGTTAAAAAAAAATCCCCGGTCCACCACGCAAACAATAGGTCCCGCTCCTAACAAGAAGCCGAAGAAGAAGTTGAAGCGCCCGTAATTCGGTTCCAACCCCAAATTCAGAGCCGAACAATATCCAAAACACTTCTATCACTCAGGTGTTTTGTAGAATATGTCAACATACTATCGATTGGAAACGCAAAGATACGTGCGATGACCACTTGAAGTCCAAAATCCATATGAAAAACAATGAACGCCGTAGCCAGGGCACGCCCCTTCAAACAACAATTTGAGTTTATAAAAAAATAGTTTATAAGCACTTTAATATTGATGTCATGTTTTTATTTGAAGCACTAAAAACAGTGCAATGTTGTGATGTTTTAATAAATGTAGTCTTCTATCTGATTAAATTGTATTCGTTCGCACTTATTTGACACTCGTTCTGATGATTTTAAGTGTAAAAACGGAATTAATGAAAATTAAAACGGAAAAAACGGAATTTGGAAAAAAATAAAACGGAATTTGGAAAAAAATAAAACGGATTTCATATGGCCCTACATTTACGAAAAACCTGTCTAAATATCATAGGCATTGACAACTGAAGCTCCTCTCGATTTGGCCAAAACAAAAGTGCTGGAGCAAGTCTTGCATTCAGCACTTCAATGGTGCTTCTAAATGTTCTGCTGGCAGTGGGAATTGAGATCTTAAACATACAACCAAGCAATGACAGGGGAAGGTTCATTTTCAGCCTCATAAGAGTTAACAGAATTTGTTGGAAGGGAGAGAGGTTTGTACCAGTCTGCAGAAATGAAAACACAAATGTTAAAACTACTTGTGACTTTGAATATGAGGGGATTCCAGTCATTGCCTTCACTTTTTCATCATCTTTTTCAAAAGCCAGTTCATCAAATGTTCCTGATTTAATAATTTCTTTCAGTTTAAGGTTTTCCTCTCTGAGGTCATTACACTCCCTTTGTAATCTTGCAATATTTTCCTTGCATGGCTTGTTGCCACACTGTTGTTCATCCACAGCAGGTGGCGCAGGTCCAGCATCTGGTACTGATGACAGGTCGAGGACATCCACTGCATCTTTCTTCTTTTTCTCCTCCACCCTCTTGTTCTTCGTTCTGCTGTGCTGCTCATACCTTTCCATGTCTTTCTCCCTTTTCCTCTTCTTGGTGGCTGGAATGTGTGAGAAGATGGATGGAACCCAGTCAGGGGACAAAGGGTCGTCACATTTGGCACCTATAACGACACAAGCGGGTTTATGTCCCACATATGCCAACAAGTTATTAGTAACATCAAGAACATTGTCATATCATTCCTTCAGACGTTTTAGTCTTTGTCACTTACTGAAAATTGTATTTAGTTAGTCCAATTTTGTTTTTGTAAATGTTTAAAGTAGGTAGTGGAACAGTTTTAATTAAAGTCAAATTGTATTCCATGTTTTAGTCATTATGTTCTCAAACAGTTTCATGATACTGTAATGGATTTTGCTAAATTATATTTCTCCTGGCTGTAAGAGAAAAAAAGAGAAATAAGTAACGTTATCCTGAGCTAGCTGTTTAGAATTTAGACATCTAAGCTACGTGTTTGTTACAGTACTTCATTCATATAACTAACGTTACCATGATAATTTATTCATGAAATAAAATGACGTAAACGAATAATATAATCTGAATTTTCGGAAAATTTACACTGCATGCAAATTGGTAAAGCCCTCTCCCCTTCCTACATCTGACTGTTATCTTTTCAGACTGAAAATGATCAGCAAGGCCGCTGGAGTTGGGTGCATAGGTCCACTTAAGCAAACCATGTCAGAACGAATACGTAAATATATAATGACTGACAGTACAATAATTAAAATACTGTGTTGACTAACGAGCTTAACCTTACCTTTGATGAAATGTTCGCTACAAAGACGTGTGTACTTGGATGGTTGCCATTGTTTGTTTTCCCCAGGGACGGAGGCACGTCTCAAGGCACATATCCACAACCTCCTCCTCTCTGGGTTTTCTTTCTCAGACGGGATTCTGTAAAAGCACAACCCAGGCTTGTTCCCTCGTCGATTTCTGCAGCCAATTGCACAACAACTATCTGGCATTTTGGTAAAAGTTAAGCCAAAGCTAGCAAAGAAAAGTAGCTGGCGGGCAGCGGACCGGCAGTTGAAATAGTGTCTTTTGCCCTCCAAGTGGGCATTCCCACAAGGGCGTGATGTCACGTGAAAACTATGTATTGGAACAGCAGCGGACTGGATGACGTCACCACCTCTGTTCGTCCGTTAACTGTGCTATGGCCTCATTTAGGCATATACTACTGAACAAAATAAACAAATGATATAAAACAAAATCCCAGCCTCTTTAATTTTCAAATAGTAGGCTATGTAAATATTCTGAATGAATACAAATTGAAAAGATATGCGTGTCCTGTCATGTGTATGAGCTATACACACACGACTTTATATATATTTAAGCAATAGATCACGCCAGGCTGTGGTATGTGCTCATTATACCACTGTTAAGGGGCGTTGTCCGGCCCCGACGCGCAGCGGAGGGCCGGCGACCCCCTTCACAGTGGTATAATGAGCACATGCCACTGACTGAAGTGATCTATTGCTTTTATACAACGGTTACTATTATGGCGAAACGAAAGTCATAGACACACTACATTTAAAAAGAAACCAAGAAAGTCAAAATAGCCGTTTAATTAAAGAATACAAAAAAGTAGTCCCTCCTGGCTGCCGCTATGCATCGACGGTCGCTATGCAACACACTTTAGCGTCCCTCCGAGAGAAGGCTCCGATAGAGCGGTTCGCCGGCAATTTATCCTATGGAGCAGTTCACTCGCCGTGTGCCTAAGCTTTCGTTAGTCTCTCCATCGCCTTGCTCACTCCCGGAGTAACAACATTTACACGCTCTCCATCATCCAACATATGTTTTACTTTGTAACTGTTTCTACTTCCAGGCGCGGAGTGATATGCAAACTTTCACAAAATGATCGGGTGTCATAGCAGTTATGTATACGCTCATTATACAACAGTTGGGAACCAATCAGATCGCTGGATTTAGGTCCCCCGTTGTATAAATATTTATATATTATCTTATATTATTATTATTATATTATATAAATATATATATAAGTTAAGAGTAACTTAAGCTACAGTTGTGCGTCTTCTCCATATTGTCCGCCATCGTACTGCTGCGAATGCGAAATGCATCCTGGGATTTATAGCGGTTGCAAGCATAGACATCCTATATCATAGACGGAGCATCGAATGCTACCGCCTACTGGCGCTGACGAGACGCGGGGCAGCCATCTTGGAGTGGTCACCCGCTCCACTCAGCGTAATCCGTTTGGCTGGAGCAATGAACTGTCAGCGCATTTAATTAATCATACCTCACTGAATACCACTGATTTTCATGTGTTTTTTTGTCATACGTGTAGCTATGATAAAGGCCACATGGTTTGGCGTGTTTTATTATTCAATACCAATTATTAGTGGTGCCGAGATGATGCCTCATGAAACGTCAAAGCCTCGAGATCGAGCACGCATCAAGAACACTTCCGGGTTTTACGACAGTACTCGCTTGATGCGTGCTTCGAATTGGAACAGTGCTCGGGCAACGACTGATGACGTTTCACGAGTCCACGAGCACGCACAAGTACGCGAATTGAGAAACGGCTTTTGGAACGACTTGGTAGTGTGGAAGCGCTTCCGCTTCCGCTTTTTAATACTGCGTGTCCGCTTGTAGACACATGTGCGCTTATGAATAAAACATGGCAGCAATCAAGCTGATCGATATTTATTTGACTTTTGTCTGTTATGAATGCGGTCATGTCTCCTTCGCATGGAGCCTCTTTGGGGAAGTCACAAAAGCTTTGTTGCGGTTGATCGAATCGTCTTTATTAAAAGGAAAATCCATTCAATTTTTATAAAACTAAGTGAAATTGTCTGAGAACTTAATTCATGCATCACATTTACAGTACGGTTGATTACTATTATGCAGGGGGGAAAAGACAAAGAAAGAGATGATAAACATGTATTTATTTGGATATATTATTTAACTGATCTGATTCATTCATTCATATATGCCTACAATCTACCAGTGCTTTGAACACATAAGTACATCATATAAAATACAATTATATACGTTCATTCAAAATTACAAACATTGCAAATGATCGGTTGTGCATTAATTTTACAACATTGGATAGTGGCACTATCCCTTCCACCGGTAAACAAATGTTTGTGCGCCACCCTAAGGCGCACAAAAGCCTCCGTTTGCTGGGCTGACCCTAAAAAAAACGATTCAACACAAACAGGTATACATAAATAATGTAATCTTGTGAGCGAGTAAATTTACATTGGTGACAGTGTCCATGCAAAATATAGCAACGTATCATTAAGTTGCAAAAACGTTTGAAAAGTGGCACAGGTCTTTAGGCTTTATTATTTGCATTAACATGATATATGATATAAAAAGCAATACGGCACAAAATATTTCTGAAAGCTAATATAACTTCATTTCATTTGAACGTGTACTGCTCTGCCATTTTCAAGAACCCGCCCAGTGAACGCAGAGGATTGTGGGTAGTTTTGGCTCGTCTAGGATGCAGCGATGCATCCTTGAAAAATCTCGGAATTCTCAAAAACAAAGGACGCAAAAACGGCGCGGCTTTCGAGTGTCCTCAACATTGGAACAGTGCTTGTCGGCGTTCTATGACGTAGCGTCCTTAAAAGGGCGGCCGTTGAGCATGCTTCCTTGACATTGGGAAACAGCCTGCGTGTACTTGCAACCGCTATAAATCCCAGGATGCATTTCGCACTCGCAGCAGTACGATGGCGGACAATATGGAGAAGACGCACAACTGTAGCTTAAGTTACTCTTAACCTATATATATATGTATAATATATAATATAATAATAATAATAATATAAGATAATATATATATATATAAAGTCGTGTGTGTATAGCTTATACATAAGACATGACACGCATATCTTTTCAATTTTTATTCATTCAGAATATTTATATACTATTTGAAATTGAAAGAGGCTGGGATTTTGTTTTATATCATTTGTTTATATTGTTCAGTAGTATATGCCTAAGTGAGGCCGTAGCACAGTTAACGGACGAGCAGAGGTGGTGACGTCATCGAGTCCGCTGCTGTTCCAATTGCAGGTATGTACTCGCGTGCTCGCAAGTCTGTGCTTGAAGTACGGACTTGCCAAGTACGCACTTGCAAGTCATCGAGTCCGTAGTACGCGTGCTAGGAATTGAGAAACGGCCTGTATTTCGCTACGATAATGTATATAATGATTTGACGCGGCATCCTCCACGCATTACTTCGGCTTTGCAAGTACTGCATATTGCAATTCGAGTACCTTCATTTGAGACCGTAAAAAACATCCAAACCGCCGACATTGATTATTTTCAGTTAAGGTGACAAACACTCCTGTACTGCCTCTCCGTGCATCTCTGGCTGCGTCACTGACAATGTCACATGACCAAACAAGCTGCGCATGGGCAAAAAACACACACAACGGCAACGCCAGTTTTACTTATCGGGCCGATGCCGATATGTTAAAAAATTACTAACATCGGCCGATAACGATATCACTGCTGATATATCGTGCATCCCTACTGGGTTCTCTTGACAAAAAGCCAACAGGTTTTTCCATTGGATGTTGGATTATTGCAGAAAGATTAGCATCTTTGAAGCACCTCCTCAAAAACTGAAAATAAATAAAAATAACCATGCTCCAAAGAACGAAATGTAAACCAATGCATTCTGAATGGGAGTGTTTCTCCGATTTTTCCATGCTACACAGAACGAAATGTAAACCCATGCAAATAAAGACTTCATGGTCATAATAATTTAAATATCATTAATATCCCGAGTGTGTCGGGTGGTATTCTATTTTTTTCAACGGGGCTGCATCCAGTCACTTGACCGCAGTGGCGGTTCTACATTGACTAACACCCCGGGCGGGACCCCGTCCGAGCGAACTAACACCCCGGGCGGGACCCCGTACAAATAGAAATCCTTCAATAGACCATTTTAATTACACACTTCAGAAAAACAGTAACAACAAAATAGTATAAGTTAACAGAACTTAAATGTGTGTGTGTGTGTGTGTGTGTGTGTGTGTGTGTGTGTGTGTGTGTGTGTGTGTGTGTGTGTGTGTGTGTGTGTGTGTGTGTGTGTGTGTGTGTGTGTGTGTGTGTGTGTGTGTGTGTGTGAGAGAACTAAAACCGAACCTTTCTGGCCTTCCTTGCTGCAAAATCATCAATAATGTCATCGTATGAAATCTGCTCCCCTGTTGAGTGATTGATACTGATGACGGCAAGGTTTCGGCTTGAGTTTCGAAAAGCTCCTCTCTGCTTGAGCAACAGTGACTGGCAAAGTAAAAGCAATCCTCAGAGCAGTCCAAAGGTTGGGGCAGATCTCTGATAGATCGTTATCATGCATGAACGTGATTAGCTCAAGGAGGCTCATGCTATTTGATGGCAGGACAGGGAAGTTCTTGATTTCCTGCAAAAGGTCTCTACTGTCCAGATCAGAGTGCCCCTTCAAAGTGAAGTGTGGTGCCAAGTGCCTCGCATTGCTCTGCCAGCTCCTCATCTGCAAGACTTGGGAAATTGGTCAAAACCCCAAACTTGTTTCCCACATTTTCCAATGTGGAAAACCTCTCCTTGATGGCTGACGTGGCTGCATCAACGACAAGATTGAAGAATCCAACCTCCAACTTCCTCAGTGCTCATCATGAGATTCATATGAGAAGTGGCGCTTTGTGGACCTCAGCCTTTTTTGCTTCAAAACACCCTCCACATTCATCTCTTCACAAAGGTCTTTGGCCGCCATCTGTGCAGTCACAAAGCCACTTTCCCTGTAGCTCAGGAGACCTCGTTCTGTCTTCTTCAAAAGACTCACAGCTAGGTCCACATGCATATTAGGAGACTGCATGAGTTTGCTGACATGCTGTATTGCAGATAGCATGTCATACCAAACAACCGTGCAGATGTTGAAGCGGTATGACCCCACCTCCTCAGACAAAGACTGGGCCTCATGCTTTATAGCAGGGTCTTTGGTGTTGTCTCTCACCTCGATTAAAGCCTCTCTCACGGCAGCTCCCTGGTACCTCATGGGCTCGACGCTCTTGATCTTGCTTTCCCACCTTCTTTCTGACCACATCTTTAAGGTGAGGCTCACATGTTTTTGGACACCAGTAAAAGTAGCTCATAGCATCCACAGATCCCTTTGCAGCATCACACATAACTAAGTTCAATGTATGCGCGCCACATGGCACAAACAGAGCTCGGGGATTATTTTCTAAGAGCCTGGCTTGAACACCCTTATTTTTGCCTTTCATGTTTGCCCCGTTGTCCTATGACTGTCCTCTGCAGTCTTCAAAAGGAATTCCCAACTCCTCAAGTCTCGTCAGGATCATGGATGCCAAGTGCTGGCCTGTGGACTCCTCTGCCTCCAAAAATCCCATAAAATGTTCCGTGATATGGGGCTTCTCCATCAGTGACACCACTCTAATGACCACTGACAACTGTTCTGTGTGGCTTATATCTGGGGTGCAGTCCAGAATTATCGAAAAAAAACTTTGCGTGCTTGATATCATCCACTATGGCAGATATGATTTTGCTGCTCAACAAATAAATTACCTCATTCTGCACATGATGGCCAAGGTAGCTGTTGTGACCTGATGTTCCTCTTTCGACACGGTTAAGGTGATCTTTCATAGTTGGATCAAACCTGGCCATAAGTTCAGCCTCTTTGAGAAAATTCCCATTTGATGGTGTGAACAGTGTTTCTGTGTGTCCCCTTAGAGCCAAACATCGAACTGCCAGTGACTGCACAATAGCAACAAGACGTGTCAGCACTGCTCTCCATCTCACCCTCTCAGCCTCCAGAAGTGCCATCTCCTTCTTATCAATAGTTTCCCCACTTTTTAACCTCACTGCCAGTTCCTTCCATGCTTTCATGCACTTGAGGTGTTCTGGACTGTTTTCATGTGATGTAAGGTAAGTGCTTGCATGTTTCCAATTTGCCATACCTGAACTTGTAAAATTAATCATCCTCTTGGAAAACAATTTGCAGCAGAAGCAAAAGAGGCTGTTGTTCTCCATGGAATACATCAGCCAACTTCTTGGCATCTTTTCATCACTAACTAATGTCTTCTTAAAATATTGGTGATGGCAACTTCTCCCATCACTCTCATTTCTACGGAAAACAAGGTCAGGTGGCACACTTCTTGGTCCTCTGCGAACCAGCTCAGTCCGAATCCTGTCAGTCAGAGGTGAGGGCCAGCTAGCGGGGTCGGTTGACAGAGGCTCATTCTCAGCAGTAGGGCTCAGTGGGGGTTCAGCTCCAGGCATTTCTATCAGACAGCATATCGGCGTATTACTCAAAGCACATAGTAGTGGACCATAACACAAAGTCAGAAATTAGCAGAAATATAAATAATAGATTAAATTGCATTTTCCAGTTGGCATACCCCCTCCACACACACACACACACACACACACACACACACACACACACACACACACACACACACACACACACACACACACACACATGCAAAAACCCACCTGAAGGCTCATGCTGGGGAGAAGTAGAGGCAAATAGGTGTCCATCCTCAATATCACAAATGTGTGGAGACATATGAGTAGCTGAGGACGTAGATGGTTGCTCATCCTGAAGGGTCGAGACCATTCTAGAAGAGGCCTGTGTGGCTGATGAGGAAGATGGCAGCTCCTCATCCTGAAGGACAGAGTCCTGTCCAGTGGGAGAGGTGGGTGACTCATCCTGACCAGTGGCAGAGGATGCTCCAAAATATTTTAGAAGTGCCCCTGAAATTGAAATTGGGTTAAAAAGACCGTAGGCTACAATTTTTATATTATACAAAACATCCATGAATTGCACATTTAAATAAACATGTCCTTGCTACATGTCTGTCATTAGTATAAGCTGTATGAATCTGTCTTTCAGGTAGGAACTATTAGCTCCTTGCTTACTGCCTCAAACTCTATGCCTGGCATACTTTTAGTCATGGTTAACTATACTTTGTCATCAAATAGAGTTGTAGCAAATGGCAAATGTTTGTCTTTGAAACTACCTACACATATAAAAAAAACGTTGTTTTTTTTTACAGGGCCCAACATTAACCCAAATGATTGAAATAAATAAGAACGGAGCTTAACAGTTTTGTTGCAAAGCACAATCTTATTAGATCTCTTGTATTTTGAGTTAAGCCCAAATCATTGTTGTCTAAACATAGCAACTAGCAAGCCGTAATAATATAGAGAGAACATAGTTGCATTATACCTTTATCTTTTGCTCGTTTCTCCTCTTCTTCTTTTCTTTTTTTCCTGAATTGGGCACCTGATGGCTTTGACCTTTTCCTTTCCATTTCTGTTTATTTGGCACTCGACAATCGACGGATTTGAACATTGAATTTGAATTGTGTAGACCAAACCAATTCACCTTGGTGGCCACATAATCGTTTTGTATTAGTATTAATTATTTTCATTAGCCATTTCACACAATTCCAAAAAACAATAACGTGCAGAAATTGGAAAAAATGAAAGACCAACGACGTGTATATATTTTTTGCCTCTAATGACGTCCATGGTATCACTCCGCATGTAGTCCGGTAACTTGTCAATGTAATAAGCGGGATATGTATCAACCCTAGCGTCGTCGGTTGCTAAGCGACGACATCCACGTCTTGGGCTGACTATTTCTCTGCTGATCAACACTACGAATGCTGGTAACAAATAAATTGTTTCGTTTCGGCAAGTAGCCGTGTAATAAGCGGGATAATGTATAGAACGACGCCGGTCATTATTGAAATATAAGCCCCTTCATGGCGGAGCAAGACACCTCCGCTGCGCGTCGGTGTCCTGTTCGCCCTGTCTGGGATTATTTTCTCGATAATGACCGGCGTTCTATACATTATCCCTTACATATTTATGAAGGAAATGGGCGTTTTTTTTGTTGTTATTTTCGAGTATTGCTCTACAGTGGATCGCGCCCCCCCCCCCCCCCTTGTCGTTTACATTTTGGAGACCCACCCATACCAGAAGTGAACTGTCACCGGGCCGCGCGCCCCTCCCCTTTCCTCTTCTCTCAAAGCTTCTGTGCAGACTAGTGCACGGCACCTTTACAGCAAGCAGGAGCGCCTCGCGGCTCCTGCAGCTGCAGTGGGCGCCAATTGCCAATTCCAATCCCGTCACAGTACATGATATTGAAAACCGCTTCGCGACGCAGATGATTTTATTTTTTTAAAGTGCTTGTGCCGCCCCCTTGCTTCATGCAAAAATGCCGCCCCGGGCGGTTGCCCGGTTTGCCTGTACCTAAAACAGCGCCTGCTTGACCGTCATGGTTGCTATGGTGGTTGCTATCGACCGCCCCCTCTAATCCATACAGGGCTTTAAAAACCATGCGGCAAAGGAGCTGCCGTCAATTGTGTTGTTTTTGTCGTAAACTAGGGTCCGATGGTTAAAAAATATCCAAGGTATCCTTAAAAGGCAGCTTGGATATTTTTATTTTCTGCAGTTTAGACTTCTTCTATAACCTATTTTTGAAAGCAAAACACCAAGCTCATTGATGACGAGGCAGGGTTATTTGAAACAATTTATTGAATAAATATTTGTGAGAGGTCATTCCTTCTCCTGAGTTTGCTTCCTATTTATGTCTAGTGTACACCCCTACTGTCCACAAGCATCCCCCCCCCTCCCCATATGGATTTGGAGAATTGTTGCCACGTCCCAGTGGTGGAGGTATCTTATATATGAAAGAGGGCATTCAATCATACTACAATGATCAATTAGGAGGCCGAAGCCCTAAAGAAAGTGATGCAATAGTTGACTGAGTCGAGAACCTTTAAGTAAGCTGTACCTTGGAGTCTCTTAGATATCAAAGGGGGTCTCAAAGGACGCATACGCTTCAACCTGTGGCTCCAGCCCTACAGGAAATGACTCAGCAAGTGCTCCAACTCGTTGCACCTCACCCAGCGGCTCGCTTGAAAGATTTTGGCCTGAAGTTCTTCCAAGAACAACACCTATAGCCATCCAACATGCATATCTGAGAATCAGGCCTCTCTTTAATAATGACAAAAAGTTATGAGAGAAATACACATTAACTTTTTGTTATCTCATAAACGGCGTGGTGCCGGCTCCTTTTGACCTTTTGACCCCAGACTCCAAAACATGGCCACAGGCCAGCTGTGTCTACACACCTTAAAGGTCCCATGACATGCTATTTCATGTATTCTTTGATATAGGTATTAGTGGGCAACTAACACAGTATTCAAAGACGTTCCCGAAATTCAGCCGTGGTGCAGAGTTACAGCCACTCCGAGCCAGTCGCACATTGAGCTTCCCCCAAATGCGCTGTTTTGGTGTCTGTAGCTATAATGCAAATGAGGAGGAGCGAGGCGGGTCAAGGAGGAGGGTGGGGGTGTGGCCCTGAGCAGCTTGCAGCCACGTTACCATGCGCTCTGTTTACAGTGGATGTATCGCAATGGCGTGGCGCACACAGCCATTAGCCGTGTTCTGTAAATATTCTAGAGCACACGGGAGTCCTGGAGCTCTATATCTAAATATCATCATATAAATACATAGATATCTACATCATATAATATATATTATATTATCACGGCCAAAAGCTGTGTGAGCCGATATTATGAATCTCAAACGACCGCGTTGGGTTCTCCGACGTTCCTGGTTCTTCAACGTCCACATCAATGTGAAGTAGACTGAACCGCGACAAGGAGGAGAAAGGGACTGTTGCCGGGCAGCGCTTACGCACCTCCGCCTCCGGCGGTGGTCCCTCAGCGGGTCTCAAGCAGGAGACATTCGCCACCAACAATCCCTTTCTCCTCCATGTCGTGGTTCATGTTCTTGAGGGAGTCAAAGCCAAAGTTCCTTCCCCCCAATTCATTCTCAACCTTGGCTGAGATAACCCCCACTACGAGTCTCGTTGTAGAAATACCAGAGACGAGAGTCCGACGTGTTATGCGCCATAACACCAAAAGCAGAACGGTTATCCAAATAACAAGGAAGTGTACAACACTTGCGTTACAGTCCTGGAGCTCTATATCTAAATAATATCATATAATACATCGATATAATACATATTATCACGGCCAAAAGCTGTGTGCGCCTCCAGCCGATATTATGAATCACAAACGACTTTGCCGGGTTCTGCGACGTCTCTCGTTCTTCCACTTTCACATCAACCTGTAGTAGACTGAACCGCGCGCTGCCTGCTGCCGGCTGCCCGCTGCCGGGCTATGGTGCCTGGCGGCAACCGGCGGCATGTTGCAGTTCGTGTACTTCAGCGAGTCAAAGCCAAAGTTCCTTTCCCCCAATTCCTTCTCAACCATGGCTCCTTCTCAACCATGGCTCAGATAACCCCCACGACAGTCTCGTTGTGGAAATACAAGAGACATCAAAGAACCGACAAGAAACACTTGCGTTACAGTGTGTGTATTCACACACACACATGTGGCGCTCGCACGGTCGTGTCTCATTGGCGGGCCAACGTCTCATTGGCGGGCCAACGTCTCTGGGCGGGCCAGGCAGAGTAAGGGGAGGAGCTTAGATGCTTTATGACGTCCTAAATAAAGACATTCCAAATCAGCGCGCTTGAGCCTCCGTTTTTTCAAAGGCGAGCAGAACAGCTGGTGCTTGTTTTACACCAAACGCAAGTTTTAGCCACTGGGGGACCATAGACAGGCTAGGGGCACTCATATTTATGTTAGAAAAACTCATAAAGTGAGATTTTCATGTCATGGGACCTTTAAGCCACAAATGTATACCTCATTCCCACAAAAAATGGGGACTAGAAATTAACCTCTGTCTTATGTACATTTACTGTACTGTTGGAGGTCACGCCCCTTGTCCGGCCTTTTCGAGATAGCTAGGGATGCTAAAATGTTTACACACATTTCCCGGGGCCCCAAGAACGACATATCCGAGATTTGGAGTTCTAGCCCCTAGAGAAAAAAAGTTTTCCCAAATGGACTGTCATTTGGACAAGGCCTAAAAAAAAAAAAAGTTTGGTTCCTGTTGGTGGTCAGTTGAGGTCATGGGTAGGTAGGGAATTTATTTTATTTTTTTATTTTATTTTTTCCAGCGGCAGCGAATGATAGGTAGGTTGTTTTCATTTATAAACGAGAAAATTCGCTCATCCTTGTACAGAATGAAGAGGTGCTGTACCAAAACGTAATTATAGTTTGCATCAAAAAAAAAAAAAAAAAAAAATTTTTTTTTTTTTTTTTTTTTTTATAAAGCTCATAAAATAATTTGGGTCGCACATAAATTGACAGGGTCGGTTGGAAACCGGAACCAAAATTTTTTTTAGGCCCAAAGCCCCTCAGAAGTGTTGCCTGCAAGACCTAATGGTTCAGAATGTGGTGGAAAAATAGTTTTTGAGATAGGAAGGTCCTACAGTCCTGAAATTTAAATACCTTATTCTAGGGCCTAACAGGGACCCCCGCACTGAAATTTGGCCCGGTCGGACCCCGAGGGCCGGAAGGGGGCGCCCGCCCTCGGGGTCTGACCGGGCCAAGTTTCGGGCAGGAAGTGCTAGATCTACACAATCTATCACTATCTATGTCTAGATCTAAACACTCTATCCCTATCTATGTCTAGATCTACACACTCTATCACTATATATGTCTAGATCTACACACTCTACCACTATCTACCACAAACTGATGGTCTACCCAGCCCAAGAGACAATCACCCATTGTCAACTCTCAATTAAATAAGAGCTGGGACATACTGAATTGAAAAGGTCCCCCGTTCCCCCCCTTTTATCTGCCGGAGGGTACAGTCTGACCATGACAGACTGCTCACCCGCGAGCAGTTGATAACGCGGTGTACTTTCAGAGATGGCCGACTGTTATTAATGTTGGAGGAAATGTTGCCCCTTCACAACGGGAACCACTGAAACGTCTCTTCCACAGAGTGGAGTCACTGGCATCAAGAGTGCAAAGATCAGGGAACTGAACCGTTACTGAGGCTCATAAAACCACCAATAAGTCACTTATATTACCAATAAATTAAAACACACTACACGCACACAGTCCAAGAGATGGTCACAACTCGTCCTTTCTGCACAAAACAGGGAATGTTTGAATCCAAACCGTTTTCCATTGGAATCCAATGTGAGTTCTGTTCCCTTTCTGGACCAGAGGTTCCTTATGAAAACACCCCCAGCACATTTAAACTAGTCATTGATGTTCTGACCCATATTCCTTTATTCAGACAGATTGTCTCTCTGAGATCAATATCTCTTTTACAGCACATTGTAAAAAATAAAAAGTTGAGCAAACTCAAAATTGCAAGGCAACTTACTGCAATACATTTTTGAGTTTTGAGCCCATCAAAAAGGTCATTTTCTTCTTTAGACAAACTTGAAAGTTAGAGTTATACCAACTAAGATTTTTATATTTTACAAACTCAAAAAAATAAGTCAGGGGTGTTAACTTAATATTTCAAATTAAGGTTAATATTATTAAAAAAAAAAAAAATTCAAAGAATGCAAAACGAGTTTTAAGTTCACTTTATTAAAATTAATAATTTGAAACTTCCATTTTACATTTCTGAATGCCAGACAGCAATAGAACAAGCAACATGTAGCTAGTTCAGCAGCAGAGAATCGCTGTCTAAATGCAGCAAACCAAAGTGCAAGTTTGACATTATGGTCAAACTTGTTCTGCACGAGACGGGAGCCCAGGTTAAACCGTGACGCAACTCTCGTGCCTCATACACCGCACGATCCCGAGAGCTGCCTCTTTTTAACACACATTTCACACATTATTTAACACATGCCGGTCACCCGTGACCGGCATACTCGCGTCGCACGCGACACACACACACACACACACACTTGACTAAGTACACGGTATGAGGTATAAGTTTGACTAAATCAATACCAGAGAAATTATTTTGGCTAAAAGCCCACTGCAAACACAGTAAACAACACATATAGGCCCTAAAGCTACTAAAGATAAAAATGTTATTTGTTTTTCACTCACCGTTTGACTTCTTTACGGGAAAAGTATTAGTCCTTGTGTAACGTGCGCTTTATAAATTCACCTCTTGTGACCGTTCAAGCCCACAGCAACAGTCTGGCTTGGTGAAGTGCACTGCTGGAACTTGGAGCCTACATCGTCTTTTATTTTTGGTTTCATTATCACACATGTGGAATTGCGCCTTGACCTATTCGGCATATTGAACCGTCAGCCTAATGCGCCTCCTTTTTCAAAAGTCGGACAAACGGACCTTCGGACCAATGGGTTCCGTTTTCGGAACATTTAACCGTCGGCATAGTGGCATGTCGATCTAATGGGAAATATTTCGGACCATTGAGACGTCGGAACAATGAGGCGTCTGAATTACGGCATGGCTCTAACACTTCTAGAAGACGGCGAAATCCAACATTATCAACAACTGAAAGTGGCTGGTCATCGAGCGTTATGAAGTGAGTTAGTGCCTCTGTTATTTGTATTGCCCGTGAGTTGTCTTTGGACATTTTCTCTCGCTTTTGGAAGACGTCAGTTAAAGGTCCCGTGACATGCTATTTTATGTATTCTTTAATATAGGTATTAGTGGGCAACTAACACAGTATTCAAAGACGTTCCCTAAATTCAGCCGTGGTGCAGAGTTACAGCCACTCCGAGCCAGTCGCACATTGAGCTTCCCCCAAATGCACTGTGTCGGTGGGCGTGTCAAGGAGGAGGGTGGGGGTGTGGCCCTGAGCAGCTTGCAGCCACCATGCGCTCTGTTTACAGTGGATGTATCGCAATGGCGAGGCGCACAGTCTTTAGCCGTGTTCTGTAAATATTCTAGAACACACAGGATTCCTGGAGCTCTATATCTAAATATTATCATATAGCCTACACAGATATCTATATCATATAATATATATTATCATGGCCAAAAGCTGTGTGAGCCGATATTATGAATCTCAAACGACCGCGTTGGGTTCTCCGACGTTCCTGGTTCTTCAACGTCCACATCAATGTGAATACACACACTGTAACGCAAGTGTTTCTTGTCGGTTCTTTGACGTGTCTTGTATTTCCACAACGAGACTGTCGTGGGGGTTATCTGAGCCATGGTTGAGAAGGAATTGGGGGAAAGGAACTTTGGTTTGACTCGCTGAAGTACATGAACTGCGACATGCCGCCGGTTGCCGCGAGGCACCATCGCCCGGCAGCGGGCAGCCGGCAGCAGGCAGCGCGCGGTTCAGTCGACTTCAGGTTGATGTGAAAGTGGAAGAACCAGAGACGTCGCAGAACCCGACAAAGTCGTTTGTGATTCATAATATCGTCTGGAGGCGCACACAATATGTTATATGATATAGATATCTATGTATTATATGATATTATTTAGATATAGAGCTCCAGGACTGTAACGCAAGTGTTGTACACTTCCTTGTTATTTGGATAACCGTTCTGCTGTTGGTGTGATGGCGCATAACACGTCGGACTCTCGTATCTGGTATTTCTACAACGAGACTCGTATTGGGGGTTATCTCAGCCAAGGTTGAGAATGAATTGGGGGGAAGGAACTTTGGCTTTGACTCCCTCAAGAACATGAACCACGACATGGAGGAGAAAGGGATTGTTGGCGGCGAATGTCTCCCGCTTGAGCCCCGCTGAGGGACCACCGCCAGAGGCGGAGGTGCATAAGCGCTGCCCGGCAAAGATCCCTTCTCTTCCAGGCCCGGCTTCCATTTCATGATCGCCTCTGTAATTAGATTGAATTTGTGATCAAAAGTTAGGCGTGTCACCAACACTCAAAAATGATTTTTCCTGAAAGCTATTAATCTCTGGAGGATATTTTTGTGTGAAAGTAAGTTGGAACTTGTTGCTTTGTGATTTCAACAGCCCCTCAAGTAGCCTTCTCATTAAAAATGAATGGGATTGTATGGATTCAGATGAAGCACGCATACATTTTGTGCTACATTTTAGAATTCCATGTGTAATAGAAGAGGTGGTGTAGTCTGCTATAATCGACATGTATACACTTATTCTCGCTCCTTTTTAACTTAGAGAGATGGCATCAGCAGTTGCAGTAGTTCGTCCGTTTGTACTTTTATGCACACCGAACTGGACCGCTGTCAAGGAAAGTGGATTTTTTGCCTGATTCACGTCTTTCTTAACACTCTGTAAGTAGTCAGATAATTTATCAACCCCAGCTAGTCCGGTAGCTAAGCAACGGCAACGTCTTTGGCAGACTATTTCTCTGCTGAACAACATTACGAATGGTAAGTGTAAAAAAAAACACACTGTGTGAAGATATTTTTTAGCATTAGTTTTATCGATGGAAAATTTACATCTTCAACAAAATTCTTAATGATCAATTAGTCGATCGTCGATTAATCATGCCCATCCCTAAATGAGGAGTCTTTGGAAGAAACAGATCACATAAGCTAAAAAGTGTAGACAAATAGCTGAAACAGCTAAATAGATTTGTTTGCACATATTTAGACTTACGTTTGATGGTACTGCCCACTGCTGTGCTAAGCAGTGGCATTTTCCCTGTTAAGGAAAGCTGGAGGTGCCAGCAGGCAGGTAGGACCCAAACGCAGACGGTATTGAGGGAAACGGCACTTTATTCAAACCTAAAGGCTAAGGCACAGGAATCAAGGAACTCGGGAGACAACAGGGAACTCGAGAGGGAACAAGGAACACGGAACACGCAGGACTAACCACCAACACTAACCACAGCAAACCACAAGCAAACCACAAGAAAACCACAATGACAGCACCCCGAACAAAGGAAAGACGAGGGCTTAAATAACAAACACAACGAGGAACAGCTGAGACACATTAGGGGAGGGAACAGTAATCAACACAGGAGGGAAACACAGGGAGACACCCACACCCTGACAGTACCCCCCCCTTAAGGGTCGACTCCCAGGCGACCCACGACAAGCAAAAAACAAAGAAAGTCAAACCCAAAACGGGTGGGTGGAGGGGCGCCAGGAGGGGGGAATCAAAAAAAATGGACTGCGGCAGAGCCGAGGGACGTCAGGCGGGCGTCCAGAAAACTGCCCCAGGGCATGGCAGGGAGCCTCAGGCGGACTGCCTGGGGGGCAAGCAGAGGCAGAGTGAAGGCGGAACCCTTCAGGAGGCCGGCGGCAAGGACGATGAGGGCTCAGTCCCTCAGGAGACCTGCAGTGGCACAGAACCCCCTCAGAAGGCCGGCAGCGGTGAAGGCGGAACCCTTCAGGAGGCCGGCGAAGGCGAGGTAGAGGGCGGGTCCCCTCAAGAGGAAGGCCAGGTAGAGGGCGGGTCCCCTCAGGAGGAAGGCCAGGTAGAGGGCGGGTCCCCTCAGGAGGCAGGCCAGGTAGAGGGCGGGTCCCCTCAGGAGGCAGGCCAGGTAGAGGGCGGGTCCCCTCAGGAGGAGGGCCAGGCAAAGGGCGGGTCCCCTCTGGTGGACAGGGTAGAGGGCGGGTCCCCTCTTGTAGAAGGCCAGGCAGAGGGCGGGTCCCCTCTGGTAGAAGGCCAGGCAGAGGGCGGGTCCCCTCTGGTGGACAGGGTAGAGGGCGGGTCCCCTCTGGTAGAAGGCCAGGCAGAGGGCGGGTCCCCTCTGGTGGAAGGCCAGGTATAGGGCGGGTCCCCTCTGGTAGAAGGCCAGGTAGAGGGCGGGTCCCCTCTGGTGGACAGGGTAGAGGGCGGGTCCCCTCTGGTGGAAAGACAGGCAGAGGGCGGGTCCCCTCTGGTGGAAAGACAGGCAGAGGGCGGGTCCCCTCTGGTGGAAGGCCAGGTAGAGGGCGGGTCCCCTCTGGTAGAAGGCCAGGCAGAGGGCGGGTCCCCTCTGGTGGAAGGCCAGGTAGAGGGCGGGTCCCCTCTGGTAGAAGGCCAGGCAGAGGGCGGGTCCCCTCTGGTAGAAGGCCAGGTAGAGGGCGTGCCTCCCCTGGACGGTCTGGAGGGCGGACCCCCTCCGGTGGAAGCAGAGGCCGGTACCCCTCTGGAAGGAGCAGGGGGCGGGCCCCCTCAGGCAGGAGCGGAGGACGGACCACCTCAAGCAGGCGACCAGGCCGGTACCACTCTGGAAAGCGAGGAGTGGGCTCAGGAACCGGACAGGGCTCGGGGACCGGAGTCAGTGCGGGAGCTGGAGTACCAGGAGGAACCGGGTGGTTCCCCACACCCTCCCAGCGCTCCATTGTCTTATTTATTTTGGCTAGTAAATCCTCCAACTTACGGCCAAATTGAGCGTCCGCTGGGTCCCATCGGGGTGCTGTCATTCTGTTAAGGAAAGCTGGAGGTGCCAGCAGGCAGGTAGGACCCAAACGCAGACGGTATTGAGGGAAACTGCACTTTATTCAAACCTAAAGGCTAAGGCACAGGAATCAAGGAACTCGGGAGACAACAGGGAACTCGAGAGGGAACAAGGAACACGGAACACGCAGGACTAACCACCAACACTAACCACAGCAAACCACAAGCAAACCACAGCACCTTCTTCTCCCGCCGGCTGTCTCCGTCAGAGAGGAACTATGATGTCGGGAACCGCGAGCTTCTGGCCGTCAAGCTCGCGTTGGAGGAGTGGCGGCATTGGCTGGAGGGCGCAGACCAGCCCTTTATTGTTTGGACCGACCACCGTAACTTGGCGTACATTCAGTCGGCTAAGAGACTGAATTCCCGGCAGGCCAGGTGGGCCTTGTTCTTTGGGCGATTCAATTTCTCCCTCACCTACCGTCCCGGTTCCCAGAATGGGAAGCCGGATGCCCTGTCCCGCCTGCACTCCCCCGAGGATCGCTGTTCCGACCCCGAGAACATCCTGCCCCCCGCTTGCCTGATCGCTACCCTTACCTGGGAGATTGAGTCCGCGGTGCGCCGGGCACAGAGTCAGCAGCCAGACCCCGGTACCGGTCCTCGGAATCGCTTGTTCGTTCCAGACGCCGTACGGTCCAGGGTTCTGCTCTGGGCTCACTCCTCCAGGCTTACCTGTCACCCAGGAATCACCCGCACACTGGACTTCATACGCCGGCGTTTTTGGTGGTCGTCCATGGATGCGGACGTCCGCGCGTTCATCGCAGCATGCGCAACCTGCGCCCGGAATAAGACGTCTACTCGTTCCCGCTCCGGTCTGCTGCGACCTCTACCCATTCCTAGTCGACCGTGGTCTCACATCGCCCTGGACTTCGTCACCGGTCTGCCCACGTCCGAGGGTAACACCACCATCCTCACCGTGATAGACCGCTTCTCCAAGGGCGCACACTTCATCGCGCTCCCCAAGCTCCCCTCTTCAAGGGAGACCGCGGACCTCCTGGTCCAGCACGTTTTCCGCCTTCACGGCATTCCGGTGGACATCGTCTCGGACAGGGGTCCTCAGTTCACCTCTCAGGTGTGGCGCGCGTTTTGCGCTGCGCTAGGGGCCACACCCAGCCTTTCCTCCGGATTCCACCCCCAGTCCAACGGACAGTCAGAACGGGTCAACCAGGAGATGGATACAGCTCTCCGCTGTATCTCTCACGCCAACCCCTCATCCTGGAACTCTCAGCTCCCCTGGGTCGAGTACGCCCACAACACGCTGGTCAACGCGTCCTCCGGTTTATCCCCGTTCATGGCCTCGCTTGGTTATCAACCAGCCCTGTTCCCCGAGCTAGAAGAGGAGATTTCAGTCCCGTCTGTCCAGGCCCACATGCGCAGGTGCCGGCGTACTTGGAAGCGTACACGCCAGAGTTCCCGTTGTCCGGTAATTGCCGGTCTTTGACCGGAAAAAAATGAGGAGGACCGAAAATTCTAAATGTCTCCGGTCAGAATGACCGATTGGAAATGAGGCCCCGTCCACACGGAGCCGAAACGGGCGAAAACGATCCGGTTTCGTTTTATTCTTAATGTTCAAGGCGCTGGTTCTCCACAGAAAAAAGTGGAGCGCATCAACCCTGCGCTCATACAGCATGCGCGCTGTATACAAACATTCAGTCACGAGGAGATTCAACCATTGATCAGAACAAAATTGAGCAGGTCCTATGTTCCCGGTTTTCCCCAAAAAGGGTCCTATGTTCCCCTGTAGCCATACATACCGGGGAGCATAGGACCCTTTTTGGGAAAAGCGGGGAACATAGGACCCTTTTCCCAGAAAAGGGTCCTGATGTTCCCCGCAATCTATCAATCTTTAAAAATATTTAAACTTTGGCGCGGCATTCGCGTAATGACAGCCAATCGGCGTTCAACAGAGTGACATGTCTAACGTAACAGCCAATCAGCGTTCAACCGGCCAACTCAGTGCAGTGCAGTCTGGGGTGAACTGCAGCATGGAGGAGAAAGTGATTGTTGCCATTTGCGACTCCCGGAGCTCTTTACATGATAGTATATAATATAATTGTATAATAATATCACGGCCAAAAGCTCTGTGCGCCTCCGGATGGCCGTAGCGCGGGGAGCTCTCGTAGAGATTGGGCTTCTCGGGGTTTGTTTACCGGCGTATGAATCGACTGCGTCAGGTTCTCCGACGTCTCTCCCTCTTCCACAAAAGGTAAAGACATGCAATGGTAGTTATCTCGGCCGGAATTTGGCAGTAATGGTGGAAAAAGTAACAGACCGGGGAACATAGAACCCTTTTTAAAAAAAGGGTCCTATGTTCCCCGGTCACATACATATCGGGGAACATAGGACACTTTTTTGGGAAAAGCAGGGAACATAGGAGCATAGGAACATAAGCTTTGCAGAGCACCGGTATTTAACAACCATGGCGAATCAAAATATGATCACACACTTCTTCTTCTTTATATAGCCTGCCTATCAATTTTTTTAAGTGCAATAAACACGGACAATATCCGACCGTTTTTTTTCCAATTTGACCGGTAAAATTAAACCTTCACGGTCACATGACCGGCACCAATTTCTTCTAGCGGAAACACTGGTACACGCGCTGCGCTGGTCCGCGCATCCTTCCGCTCCCAACTACAGGCCAATAGGCGCCGCCTACCTGCACCCCTGTACGTCCCCGGCCAGAGGGTTTGGCTTCGGGCGAAGGATCTCCCATTGAAGGAAATCTCTCCTAAAATCTCCCCCCGGTTCATTGGCCCTTTTGAGATCGAGGCTATCATCAACCCCTGTGCCGTTCGTCTCCGGCTTCCCCCATCCCTCCGTATACATCCCACCTTCCATGTGTCCCAGGTCAAGCCCGTCTCCTCCAGCCCGTTGTCTCCTCCTGCCCCGCCCCCACCTCCACCCCGGGTTATTGACAACCATCCGGCGTGGACGGTCCGTCGCCTCCTGGAGGTTCGGCGCCGCGGGCGGGGGCATCAGTACCTCGTCGACTGGGAGGGGTACGGTCCCGAGGAGCGCTCTTGGGTTCCCCGGGGGAATATCCTGGATGCCTCGCTCGTCCGGGACTTCCACCGAGATCATCCTGCTGGTGTTGGGCGTCCGCCGAGAGGCGTCCGTAGAGGGGGGGGTACTGTCACGCAGCGTCCTGCTACGCGGTCCACTACCTCCACCTAGTGGCCACTGGGCGTCGGTGGTTCTTCTCCTTCCACACCTGGGTGCTGTCATTCTGTTAAGGAAAGCTGGAGGTGCCAGCAGGCAGGTAGGACCCAAACGCAGACGGTATTGAGGGAAACGGCACTTTATTCAAACCTAAAGGCTAAGGCACAGGAATCAAGGAACTCGGGAGACAACAGGGAACTCGAGAGGGAACAAGGAACACGGAACACGCAGGACTAACCACCAACACTAACCACAGCAAACCACAAGCAAACCACAAGCAAACCACAATGACAGCACCCCGAACAAAGGAAATACGAGGGCTTAAATAACAAACACAACGAGGAACAGCTGAGACACATTAGGGGAGGGAACAGTAATCAACACAGGAGGGAAACACAGGGAGACACCCACACCCTGACATTCCCCTTCTTTCCCCTAAGGCTGTAGCTGCTCCATATAAAGTTTGAGGCCACAGAGCGCAACATCCTCCTCACACACTCTCCAGGATTGGACCCCCCAACTAGGCTCAGATGGGAAATCTAAGGATATCAAACAACCATGGTTAAGGCAAGTATTTGGATTGCATTTTTCATGTGGTGGTGGTGTTTTCGTTTGAGGTGGAGTAACCAAATTAATAGGTATTTGAAGATGGACTGCTCATCTCTAACTACTTAGCTAACAACAGGGAACTAAAGATGAAAAAAGCTTAATGGCAGGGCCATGTGGCACTCTTGGTGGCATGTGTACATTATAACATTAAAGCCACTTCACAATTATTCGTACACTACTACACTTACAATTTTTTTGGTGAAATCTCTATTTTTAAGGTGCTCCTCGAGTTCCTGCAGGTCGCCCTGAGTTTGTGCCTGCAGTAACACTAGCTCCCCCAGGGTCCCCATTTCGATTTGCCCGTAGCAGAATCAGAGCCTCTCTTTGATTCTGCTCAACTGTCTCGAGCTTTCGGAGCAGAACCTCCAATGTCGCTGTAAAAAAAATATGTTGAGAGGAGGGGAGTGTATTTAGTAGAAGTATTACCGTTGATATTCTTTGCCCAGATTGGCAGGGTTTTTCTTCGGTCACCTAAGTAATGTGTAAAAAGCATAATGTGTAGGGGTAGTATAGACAGATAACTGTTATAACCTGTTGATAAGAGTCACTAGTTTGCTTTTAACCACCCTCTCCACCCGCCACTTTACCGTCACTAGTAGAGATAGGCAATGGCGTTTCGATTGATGATGGGATCGAATCATCTGCAGAAAGCACAAAACAATAATTCAATGTCATCTTTTTGGTTCCAAACTCTTTGTTGTCTTGGCTCATAGAATTACTGTTATGTCGACTCATCATCATTCGTCATCATCACCATCCATAACTTTACCATCATTTTCTGTAAAAACTTGTCTTGCCGGTGAAGAAGGAAGGGAGTAATCTACAGAAAGAACAAGATAAGAATTTAGGTTATGTGTTTTTGTTTCGAACCATAGTGTCTTCTTGACTTCTATACAATTATTGGTATTTGTTTTTAACCATCATTCCCTTGCAAAACTTTACCGTCATCAGTCAAAGGGGGTGAAGATGGTTGTTGTGGGCTAGGCCGTGGAATGGGGGTTTCTGTCTGGGGTGGAGGGGGAAGAAAAGTCCTGAAATGTGGACCTTGTTCTGCCTTTTTTTGCATTTGGTTTCTTTCTGTGTTTAATTTCTTTGTGTTTTCTTCTCACCTGAACAGAATTATATGAGCCAAATGTAAATAACAGTGTAACATGTTTCCACATTGTTTGAGAATTGCTGCTTACACTTTTAAAACTAAGTTAATACAGTACACAAGGATGTGCAGATATACCGTTGTGAATACATTTTTGGGTTTGACAATGATGCGCCTCCCTTTGTTCTCCTTTCCTGTCTCCACAGAGGACTTTGTCTCCTCCCTCTTTTTCCTCCTGACGGCCTGATCCCAATCATCTAAACAGTCACGTTGGCCAAAAAACAATTTGTGGGAATTTTTAGCTCGAAATTACACTCTTTTAAATGTGTATCACCACTTGTTATTTGTCGCCCATTAACACACCTGTTGAGGAAAAGATTTGTATTGGCCTTTTTGGCCAGATTGTAGGATCATGCAGATCTTTTGCCTTTGCCCTCTGTGTTGGCTTGTGGAGTGGCCAGTAGCTGCATGACTTCTGAAATATAAAAAACAAAATAGTTTGGCAGAACTTGCATAGAATTTTTGACATGATTGACATAAATGTTTTTAGCATGTACTTACATCTCTCTCTTATGTTTATCTTTTTGGTTACCATGGCGGCGCCCGGTGTGGCTGCGGCCAAGCCGGCTCCCGATAACAATGTGTGTTTTATGTTAAATGTACCGTCAAAATCGTCTTCAAAAATCGCGTACAACAGGAGTACACTACTGGGACTTAGAAACAACAACAGCACAAAGGATATGTCCGGAGTTAACTTCGCCTCGGATCGAGAAACTCTTCTCGGTCTAGGAATAATGTCCCGTGACAACGGACCCTCCGTGACAGCGGGCTCCCCCGCCCCCACCAGCCGAAACTGGAATCAGCTGATGCGGCAGTGGAGGCCGAGCACAGGACGGAGGATAAGGCGAGGTTGCCGAGCCGGCATCACACACCGCTTGAAAAGAAACCCTCACAAAACAGCACTACCATCTATTCTCCGATCGAACGTCCGCTCGTTAGAAAACAAAATGGAGTATCTCAAGCTGGATTTAACCACACATAGAAACGTAAGAGAATGCAACGCAATCATCCTAACCGAGACGTGGCTTCACAACAACGTTCCGGACAGCGTAATTAAACTGGATGGGTTTACAACATTCCGCGCTGACAGAAACCACGCCAGCACGGGCAAATCTCGAGGAGGTGGTGTGTGCATTTATATCAATAACAACTGGTGTACAAACGCTGCAGTCATTACAAGTCACTGCTCAGAGAACATTGAGTTTTTAACCCTCAACTGCCGTCCATTCTACCTGCCGCGTGAATTCAATACCGTCAACATCACAGCTGTTTACCTTCCCCCCAGCGCCAACACAAAGGAGGCACTCTCCATTCTGTACAAGTCTGTGAGTACACTACAAAACACACACCCGGACTCGGTCTGCATAATCGCTAGCGATTTTAATCAGGCCAAATTGAAAACAGTAATGCCACACTATCACAAGTGTGTGAACTTTGCAACAAGGGGAGAGAACACACTTGACCAGGTCTACATCAACATCAGACAGGCCTTCAGAGCTGTTCCCCACCCCCACCTGGGTTCATCAGACCATCTCTCTGTTATGCTAATCCCAGCCTACAGACCTCTGTTGACGAGAAGCAAGCCAACTGTGAAACAGATCAGGGCCTGGCCAGAGGGCTCCACAGCAGCTCTACAGGACTGTTTTGAATGCACAGACTGGTCGGTTTTCAGGGAGGCGGCCACCACCAACCAGGACGTCAACCTCACCGAATACACAGACTCTGTAACTGGATACATAACAAAATGCATGGAAGATGTAACCGTCACCAAGGACATTACAGTGAGAGCAAACGAAAAACCCTGGTTCACCAGGGAGGTACGTGAGCTCCTGAGGGCACGCAACGTTGCTTTCAAGTCTGGGGACAAGGAGGCCCTCAAGTCTGCCAGGGCCAACTTGCACCGGGGCGTGAGAGCAGCCAAGCGTGCATATGGACAAAAAATAAACTCATACTTCACTGACACAAAGGACCCAAGACGCCTGTGGCAAGGCATCCAGTCAGTCATAGACTACAAACCATCCCCCCCACTGTGTGAGGACAACACAGACTTCCTCAACTCACTCAACACCTTCTTCAGCCAGTTTGAAGAAAATAACACCACAACACCCACAAAAAAACCCGTAAACCCTGACAGCACAACACTTCAACTGGACCCAGTGGACGTGAGGACGACCCTACTCAAGTTGAACCCCAGGAAAGCTGCAGGTCCTGACAACATACCCGGGCGTGTGCTCAGAGACTGTGCAGACTCACTCACCGACGTCCTCACAGACATCTACAACACCTCTCTGAACCAAGCCATCATACCAGCAAGTTTCAAAGCTACCACCATCGTACCACTACCCAAGAAGTCACCGGTATCATCACTGAACGACTACAGACCCATAGCACTCACCCCCATCATGATGAAGTGCTTTGAGAGACTGGTTAAGGCCCACCTAACATCCACCCTCCCCACTACTCTGGATCCATACCAATTTGCCTACCGCCCCAAGCGCTCCACTGATGACGCCATAGCAACAGCACTCCACCTCTGCCTGGCTCATCTGGAGAACAAAAACAGTCACGCACGGATGTTGTTCATAGACTTCAGCTCTGCGTTCAACACCGTCATCCCCCAACATCTGGTGGACAAGCTGAGTAAAATAGGCATCAGCACTTCACTGTGCAACTGGCTGCTGGACTTTCTTACTAACAGACCGCAGACAGTCAGAGTCGGAAACAACTCCTCAGCGACCACCATCATAAACACGGGGGTGCCGCAAGGATGTGTGCTATCCCCCCTGCTGTTCACGCTGATGACCCACGACTGCTGTGCCAAATTTGAAACGAATCACATCATCAAATTTGCAGATGACACAACAGTGGTGGGCCTTATCAAAGACAATGATGACTCAGCATACAGAGAGGAGGTACAGCTACTCATCAACTGGTGTGAGAGGAACAATCTGCTTCTCAACGTCAACAAAACAAAATAAATTTCTGTAGACTTCAGGAAGGAACAACCAACACACATCCCACTCATCATCAACGGCAGTGCAGTAGAGTCTGTGAAAAGCACAAAGTTCCTGGGAGTGCACATCACGAATGACCTCTCATGGACTACCAACACCACCGCGCTGGTCAAGAAGGCGCAGACACGACTCTACTTCCTGAGAAGGATGAGAAGAGCTGACCTCCCCACTTCTGCCCTCACCACCTTCTTCAGAGGTGCTATTGAGAGCATCCTGACCAGCAACGTCTCTGTCTGGCATGGCAGCTGTCTAGCTGCAGACAAGAAGGCACTGCAGAGGGTGGTGAGGACAGCAGAAAAGATCATCAGGTCACCCCTACCAACCATTCAGAAACTGTACACTTCACACTGTTCAAAGCGGGCAATGAACATCATCAAAGACACAACTCATCCAGCACACAGTCTGTTCTCCCTTCTACCATCAGGGAAGCGGTACCGCAGCCTGCGGACCCGCACAAGCAGACTGAGTAACAGCTTCTTTCCACAAGCCATCAGACTCAACACACTGAAGAAAACCACATGAACTTCACCATGTCACTGGCACGTTACTTTACTGTTGCACCTTGTGACCACTGATTGTACTTCTGCTGCTGCTGTGTGTGTGTGTGTGTGTGTGTGTGTGTGTGTGTGTGTGTGTGTGTGTGTGTGTGTGTGTGTGTGTGTGTGTGTGTGTGTGTGTGTGTGTGTGTGTGTGTGTGTTTGTGTGAGATTATTGTCAATGTCTTATTTCAATGTTTTTTTTTAATTACACATTGGAGTCTGGCCAAACGCAATTTCAAACTTCTGTGCTAACCCTGTTACATAGATTTTTGACAATAAAGTACACTTGAACTTGAACTTGAACTTATGTGATCCAATTACTGGCCACTATACCAACAGTCTTTTCCCCAAAAAACTCCACTATACTATACAATCTGTAATCAAGAACAGAGAGGTTAATTTGATACAGTAAAGAATAATTATGTGTGCATAAGAAATTGCAATGATCATACACTGATGAGAGCGCAAATGACAACATAGTGCAATGTCATGAAGAATGGCCATGAAGATGATTTTTTTCCCCAACAGGTATCTTAATTGCCTTTTTTTTTCAGGTTGTCTTTTTGGATCCATCTCAAAACAGTGTCATTGTTCTTGTATTTCAGCACTCCGATTAATGAGGATTCACAAGGGACACTAAAAAGTGGATCTGGGTGCTGGTATACACGGCACAGCTGGCTTCCATCCCTCTCCTCTATGACCTCACAGCATTCGCCGCGATTCAAAATAAAAGAAGAATTGGCCTCTGCCTACCATACTCTAACGTGTGATTGAGGTTTCAATAGAATCTAGCCATTAACTGTCTTATAGCAGGCTTCAGACCAAAGATTTGTGATGCAAAAGCAGGCTTCAGACCAAAGATTTGCGAAGAAAAATACATGCAAAATCCTACAAACTGGCAATATTTTACAACACAGATACCACAATTCAGAAGGGTTCACACCCATGCAACCTCTCACTTTACTTTACTCTCACTTTACAATACCACTCACTTTTACTAACTAGCCTGCTGGTAAAGTTAACCAATAAAGCTTTAGCCAAAAGGTTATGTGATTTTATTAGCATACTTGTTACGCGACTAATGTTTTGCAAAGAGTAGCGTTCCTCACGCAAAGTGGATAAGTCTTTTCTTCTACTCTCCTAATCATCGTGAAGCCTCTGCTGGACTTGACTGACGTTAATGGCAAGACGTCATCAACACTGAAGTAAAGGTGTTCTAAAACCTTGTAACTGCAATTCAACATGTCAACTGTCTTACGACGACTTGCAACGTTCAATTCACACTGCTGCAACCTCTATCTGCAACGGTTTTGTTACGTTGCATTGTGAATCTTTGTTCTGAATTGACTTTTTAAGGCTGACCAGGCTTTTTATACATACCTGACAAGAATGAGGTCAACAGGGACTGGAGGGAATGATCTATGATGCAAAAAGAAATGTATAGGAAATGAATGTAATTGTTTTAAACGGTACAGTTCATGATGCATACAGTGTGTGAAACAGTACAGGACTAGGCCTAGGTTTTGTGCAGGTAAAGACGATGGGAATGTGTAAATTCATCTAAAATCAAAACTGAAAGGTCCTAGAAAACATTGGGCCAGGTGTGGCACCATATTCTGGCTTTGCTTGACCTTTATATTGCAATTGCAAATTGCATCTCTAGTTCAGGATTACTATTATTAACCTATTATAGTGATTGGTGGATTTCTTTAAACTTGACTGACAACAAGTGATGTCAAGATCACTGGTCAATTTTGTTTAATTTTTTAGAACATGACGTCACACAAGCGTCAATCGCGTACTCGTTCATAATTCTAGCTTTTATTTATTTTCTATGATCTTAGATAAATACATAAGTGTATACATAAATACATAAGCGGGTGGGGGGGATTTGAATTTGAGTGGAGCATTACATTTCTTTCTGTTTTCGATGCAGGTTTACTGGTGCCAATCACCCCCTGGCGTGCTATTGGCTGGTTTAACCCAATAAGGACAGGGAAGCGACGGCAAGCAGCTTTTGATCATTGGTCTGATTGGTTGAAGGACTATCCAATAGCGTACAGTCATTTGAACTACGGCAGTTGATCACGCCTCTTGATGTGAGATTAAGAAATTCACAGCAGCCTCCCGTGTAATCTACGAAGGAGCTGCCAGGCTACCATAGTGATACTTGGTCGTTTTCGCTTGAAATCCTCAATAAGGTAAATTAAGATTAGCATTGGTGGCATTTAGTCTGCAGACAGAGGGACACATAGCTAACCAAATTCTTGCAGTTTGGTACAACACCAATGCTAAGTGCTACCTATTGCAGCATTCTTGAAGAAAGTTGTCCAATCCCGGGTTGCTTTTAACTCACTTTATTTGTTATAAAGTAGGCATGTTTCGGTATGATAACTATGAAGCTTAAGGGAGGGAATTGTATCTAACGCGTGGAGAATATCTACTTCAAGCCCCCGGGCTTAGGCCCGGTAGCTCTCTGCGGTCTACCTGTTGATCTCTGGCCTGTTCACTTGACGTCCTCCGATAGAGGACGTCAAGTGGGCGTGGCCTATGCAGTGGGCGTGGCCGGGGTGACGTAATGGCTTTGGCTTCTTCACCTATCTAAAGGTGCTGTCTTCTGTGGAGGGAGCAGCCTTCAATAAGGTCTTGCTCCCCTTGTGGCTATGTGAGGGTAATGCAGCTTCCTAAAATACTTAACAATCCCTCCTTGGTCATCTCAGATGAACATACAATAATATTTGGTGTTGAGTGAAGCGCGGTTGGTGTTATAACCCGTTGAAGCGCGGTTGGTGTTATATATATATATAAATAATAATAATAGGTATTCATTAATAAATATATGTATATGTGTGAAGAACAAGGAGGTTTCGGCGATATTAGATAATTTGTTAAATAATAACTAGTGTAAAAGGATCTAAAATATGGGGAACAAATCTGGAAAAACGGAGATAACGGGACCTGCGAAGGTGATGTTGGAGAAGCATGGTGAAGCGGCTCTGGAGGGTTTAAAATATTGGCGCAAACTGGGTTTTCCTGAAATGGGGAGTTTTAGCTTAAAACGGTTGTTGAAGTTTTAATTATGTTGGTGTGCATTTCATTTGAGGGAAAGAGAGAGCCAGGATAGAAAAAAAAAAAAAAATCAGCCAGGGACAGAGAGCGTAGAGAGTGTAGGAATATTTTTATCTCAATTTCACCCGAGATGTAGACCCGGACCTGGACTGCACCGGTGGACCGCATGCGAATCCCCCTTCACCTCCACCGTATGACGACAACGCCCAGGCCGCCGCCCCATCATTCAACCTCTATCCAGACCTCACGGCAAAGGAGGCACCCGCTAACAGCGCAACAGGGGTTATGGCAGTCCGGCATACGTTTTCCGTGCATGGAGACCCAGTGACATTAAGGACATAGCAGAATGTCTCCCGGACCCATCTGCAGTGGGAGGGGAATCCCTCGCTACAGCCATTCTGGAAATGGCCCATCACCCATCGGCGAACCACGCCAAGTCAAACTGGGCCTACGGTGGGGTCGTATTCAAGGCGACATTCCCGGGAGAGACCAAGCTGATATAATGTTCGTGGAGGCGCCGGACGGCAAGGACGACCACAGGAAAGTGGGGAAGCACAGAGGCAGGCCTGCTTTTGTTGTGGCGTCATGGATCCTTGGTTCAACGATTCTCCCAAAAGAATCGACAAAGACAATGGAAGGGCCGGCTGGCAGTTCGCACCTTCCCGTGAAGTGACTGTGAATCATCCAAGAGGCAGAGGTGGAAGGGGGCATTCGCATTGACGGGACGCAGGCAGGCCAGGTCCAAGGGGGAGGTATGAGCACCATAACACATAACACAAACACGCAAAATGGTCTCAACGTCACAACGCACACAAGCACCACATCCAAATTATTGTTGTACAATCTATCACAACCAATTTAATGGTCAACCATATCACACAGCCATGACATGACCCCAACTGACCCAGACTAACCCCGACTGACCCCCCACTGACAACAGAAGTGTATTGCCTAATATTGAAAATGCAGATTTTTATATTATGATATTTTGTTAATGTTTTATGGCCAAAATGGCAACAAGGTGAATTAATGAACGTATGAGAGAGATTGGAAGAAGTATGTGTTATGGAAGGAGAAGAGATAGATGAGAACGGAAGGCAAGACAAGATAAGGAAAGGGGTGGGGAGAAAGATAACCCATCTGCATCAAGTTTTGTTCAAATAGATCCGGACCTGGACAACGCTCCTCCTTCTCCTGCTTTCAGCCCGACCAGTGGCCCAATACAGTGCAAATACCCCACGTCACAACTCCTCTGCATCAGACTTTATGAAGTTACAGACCATGGGAGGCCCACCTGAAGAGCTACGGAACGGTCTGCTTGACGACACAAGGAGACAGTCCAGCAGGACCAACAGCACCAGAGTGGTGGCCTCCATGGTGCCTGTGTAGCCACAAGGAAGTGGCCTGAACATTGAGACAAAGGAGGGTCTCAGAGACGGGAAAGACGTGGGGACAGGCACTTCAAAGGACAGCCCGTGATGCAAATGAGAGGCAGAAAGCAGAGAGAGAGGTGGAGGCGTGTCCAGGCGGATGGAGAGAAGAGCAGTGTCCAGGCGGATGTAAAGTATCGCACTAGACACAGCATTCACACATATTACAAGAGAAAGATCTAATGTGTAACTAGGACTGTGTATAAATTATGTGATAATTTCTTACATCTGAAAGGTTTGAAAGTCATCAGGAAAAGTGGTTTGAAGAAACATAGACAAGTAGAAAAGTTGAAGGTTAAAGAAATGTGTTAGACAGAGTTCAAATGTACGACAGCGGTAGAATTCATTAAGGCACAAAACGTTGAAATTGAACCCCAAAAAGCATAACCATGATGTATGCTACAATGTTTTTCAGAATTAAAGTAGAAGGTTTTTGGTGCGCTCGCAACAGCAAGCCATGCTTACAGGCCTGGGCTTTCCCTTATTATGGTAAATTGACGCATGGGAAAGTTCATGCGTCAAGAGGGGGGATGGGGAGCCCACAACAACAACCTTGGGTATACCAAAGCAAACCAAAGGAAATAATTACTCAAAAAAAAAAATTAAACAAACCCCATGTAGGTCCCTCAGAGACATCATGAAGGACAATGGGAAAGAGAAGAGGAATACCGTTTAAATGTTGGGTTATACTGTGTGTTATTAATGCTGACTGGATTGACAATTAATGTTTAGAGTACACATCAAATAAGAATATTTTTGTTTAGAAATGTTTTTAAAAGGTAGCCTTGTTTCTTTGTTTTAGTTTTCTTTTCTGTTTTTATTTTTATGACTTTTGAATATATGGAAACAGATGACTTGATTGTGATGTTAGGTGATTTTATGCTACCTTCTGTAAAAGCGAACGGTGGTATAAATAGTCTGAACAACCTCCTATAAAAGCGGAGAAGTGCTGATGGTCGGACATGATAGATTTTTGAATTTGTGATTATAAAATAATCAAAGGGGGGATTGTGATGGAAAATCTACATGTTATGTTCAGGGTCTTCTAAAATGTAATTCTTAGTGTTTCATGTGATGTACTCTGGTTTCACATTCCGTTTCCATGTTGTCTGTAGTTTGGTTTGGGCCTGTTTTACTTGACCCCCTGGGGAGCGTAGAGAAGCAAAGGGTGATAAGGAACAGCCTCAACCACCTTTTAACCTCTGAAGAAACTTCAATCAATAGATTAACATCTGGTTAACAAAGGTTTTTCGTTTATTGGGGCCAACTGCCCTCAAGGATCCGATCTAAGTGTATAAAAGCTCCTGACTTTAGCTACTCAGTGGACTTGTCTGAGCGTACCTTCAGAGAATGAAGTAACACGCAAAGAGGAGCTCCCATCTGAGGCCTCAGATTATTGTGATGTATGCCTGTTATGTTGTTTGTTGATGCATGTTGTGATGTATCTTTGTTCGTACTTTTAATACAAATATATATAACCACTAATTGTCAACAGTATTGTGTGCTTTTTGCATCTAAATATCTCATCTGCTTAGACGCAATATCTTATAGAGAAATTGTCACGACACCCTTCTGTCTGTTTTCATGCGTTTTGTGTATCAAAACAGGAGTGCAATAGACACGGGTTGTGTCATGCACATTGATATTAGAGAACCAGGATGGTTCAAATAGACACGGGGTTCAACTGCTAAAATAATATGTTTAATTAATAAATGATGCACATGGTTTTAACCGGTGCACAAGGCGGGAGTTAGCTCAACTGCTCTAGTTCAATTACAATAACATTTGTTTCAACCGATAACTTCACTGTTCATGTAATGGTATAGTTAGGTCTGGGACCTGCGTAGCTAAAAAAACTGTTTTGGAAATAGTAATGGACATGTCCGGGACATGTATAGCTATAAAATAAGTAAAGATAAAACTGGGTTTTACTTTACTTCACTTTGCTAAGACATATGCACGTTTGATGTGGTATGCAAAAGATGGCACAGTAGGATGTTGTGCGGAGAATAAGGCGTATGCACGTTTGATGTGGTATGCGATGTACATAGGAGTGAATCAATGTGTGGACAACATCAAATGCGAGCAATATGTAGAATAAATGAAGATTAGGTCATCCAATATAGTTAGTGTAGGACAATCGGGTAGCATGATGAAGGTAACTGTTATTATGAGATACGGTTAACACAGAAGTGATATTGAACATGCAAATTTAAGCATTGTTATTTCCCTTTTACATCTTTTTGGTTATAGATAAGAAATGGATTAGCGATACATCTGCTGGGAAGGAAACCTATATGCTAGGGTTCTCAATTAAGATTCAGAAGTAGTGGGCTCACCTTTCAAATGCCACTGCTGCTGCTGTAACGATTGATACAACGTCAGCGTTTCATAGTATGATATTTTTTTTAATTCTGATAAGTTGCGAACAGTGTGGTCTCAAGACGGCTGCCTAGACCCACCAATATCGACCTTTGGTTTTGTATCCTGGTTTTCATTTCTCTTCACAATAGATTGGTTTATATACAGATTATTAAGGAAAGGAACTTCAACTTGGTTGCACTACGGCGTTGTTAGGTTGGGTTGTCATTCAATGCGCATGGCTGAAGCAATGCGCAAGGAGGGATGTAGTGTGAAATTAAATCAAAGTAGATACTGTAAAACAATTAAAATTAGAATTAGAATTAAAGGAAATATGTTTTTGAACAACTAACTGCTGTACATGAGTTTGTATTTCTACAATAGAAACAAAAGTTCCAGAACCAGATGCAGACACACCCGGAGCCTACAAACTACCACCGCCGAGCAAGGACTAACAGCCACATGAGGAGATCAAATAACAGCAGGATTTGAATCGGTTCTGTTTACAGTTCGTAAAGTTTTCCACGAATAAGGTTAAAGGAATATATAAGGTATGGATATGTTATTGACAGAGCAAGGAGGGGTGTATGCGATGATAGGCACAACATGAACATGTTGCACTTTTATCCCCAATAACACAGCTCCGGATGGGTTGGTGACTAGGGCGCTGGCATGACTGCAATCCCTCAGGTTCGAATTGGCAGAGAACTCCGGCATTAATTACCCTTTCACAGGATGGATGGAGAATATGTTTGGGAGGTGGAAAGGCATGATCCAGTAAGTGCCCGTCGCGGGAATAATGGCAGAGACCGTGTTAATTGTCACCGGCTGCCGTTGTATTCCCTGCGCACGAGGGCTACTGCATCTGCTGATCACCACAGCAGTGAGCGCTACAGAAGCGCCAAGTGCCATTCAGGCTTACATGGGGATCAGATATGATCCCCATGATTTGTTATTATATAGTATTGTTTGGTTGCGAGTGCAACCCGTTATTTCTGTATCGCTGCATTGATAATGGTACTGTTGATCTTCTTTGAGACGGTTGTTTACAGATTTCCTGTTGCTGACACGACGACGATTGAACGCCTGAAGGAGGCTCCCATGATGTGAAAGTAACCTCTCTGTGAGCTGAGCCCTTGACAAGGAGGGACGAGTCTTGGGTTCATGAATTACAGGCCCCGACGGCGACAGAAGAAACAATGGCTGCGATAATAAAAACGTCCAAAACCACCCACATGCAACAGCGCACCAATACACGAAGATAACCTGAACCACCCAAATCCATGCTAGCCTAGGCAAGGCAAGGCAAGGCAACTTTATTTATATAGCACTTTTCATACACAAGGCAGACTCAAAGTGCTTCACATATAAACATTGTCATACAATAAAATTAAATAATAGATAAGTAAAAGAAAAACATATGCAAAGAAATGGGAAAAATAGAAAAAGGCATTTTAGTATTAAAATAGAAAATAAAGGCAAAGTTAAAAAAGCTTTTTAGAAAGTGCAATGTATTTAAGATTTTAGCAGAAAGCTATAGCAAACATAAAAGTCTTCAGTCTTGTTTTAAAGGTGCTCAGAGTTGGGGCAAGTCTTAAATCCTCTGGGAGTTTATTCCAGCTATTTGTTGCATAGTAACTAAATCCTGCTTTCCCATGTTTTGTGTTTACTCTGGGGATAATTAACAGATTGGTCTCAGAGGACTCCGGGCTTACTCCGGGTAGGAAATTAGTCCTTAGCCCAAGTGAAGGAGTTCAAGTACCTCGGGGTCTTGTTCGCGAGTGAGGGTACTATGGAACGTGAGATTGGCCGGAGAATCGGAGCAGCGGGGGCGGTATTGCGTTCGCTTTACCGCACCGTTGTAACGAAAAGAGAGCTGAGCCGCAAGGCAAAGCTCTCGATCTACCGGTCGATCTTCGTTCCTATCCTCACCTATGGTCATGAGGGCTGGGTGATGACCGAAAGGACGAGATCGCGGGTACAAGCGGCCGAGATGAGTTTTCTCAGAAGGGTGGCTGGCGTCTCCCTTAGGGATAGGGTGAGAAGCTCAGCCATCCGTGAGGAACTCGGATTAGAGCCGCTGCTCCTTTACTTAGAAAGGAGCCGCTGCTCCTTTACTGCTCCTTTGCTGAGGTGGTTCGGGCATCTGGTAAGGATGCCCACTGGGCGCCTTCCTTGGGAGGTGTTTCAGGCACGTCCAGTGGGGAGGAGGCCTCGGGGAAGACCCAGGACTAGGTGGAGAGATTATATCTCAACACTGGCCTGGGAACGCCTCGGGATCCCCCCGTCAGAGCAAGTCAATGTGGCCCGGGAAAGGGAAGTCTGGGGCCCCCTGCTTGAGCTGCTCCCCCCGCGACCCGACCCCGGATAAGCGGATGACGATGAGGATGAGGGGTCTCAGAGGATCTTAGTGGTCTAGAAGGCTGATGTAGTGGAAGCATATCAGTTAAATATTTTGGGCCTAAACCATGTAGGGATTTATAGGTTAGCAACATGATTTTAAAATCAATTCTCTGACCTACAGGAAGCCAATGTAACGATTTCAGAATTGGTGTAATATGATCAAATTTTTTGGTCTTTGTTAGAACTCTAGCAGCAGCATTCTGAACAAGCTGAAGCTTCCTCAGAGTTTGTTTTGGGAGACCTGTGAGGAGACCATTGCAGTAATCAAGCTTACTAGTGATAAAGGCATGTACAAGTTTTTGTAAGTCTTCGGTGGACATGAGCCCTCTAAGTCTTGCTACATTTTTAAGGTGATAATATGCCGATTTTGTAACTGATTTGATGTGACTGTCAAAATGTAAATCTGAATCCATGATAACCCCTAGATTTCTGGCTTTGATTGAGGTTTTCAGGGACGGAGAGTGAAGGTGTTGGGTTACTTTAAGCCTTTCCGTTTTAGAACCAAATACAATTATCTCTGTTTTGTCCTCATTTAGTTGAAGGAAATTTCGGCACATCCATTCCTTCACTTGCTCAATGCACTGGCACAACATTTCTATGGGCCGATAGTCATTTGGTGATAGCGATACATAGATTTGCGTGTCATCAGCATAGCAATGATGGTCAATATTATTATTTTGCATGATTTGCCCTAGTGGGAGCATGTAGATGTTGAATAAAGAGGGTCCTAAGATCGAACCTTGTGGGACTCCACATGTGACGTTGGTTGATTCTGATACAAAGTCGCCAATGGAAACAAAGTAGTTCCTATTTTGTAGGTAGGACCTGAACCAATTTAAGACAGTGCCTGAAAGCCCCACCCAGTTTTCTAACCTTTCCAGAAGTAATGTATGGTCTACAGTGTCGAATGCAGCACTGAGGTCAAGTAGCATTAGTATTGAGGTTTTGCCAGAGTCTGTGTTAAGACTAGGGTTGGGTATCGTTTGGGTTTTATCCGATACCGGTGCCTACTCGGTACTTTTCAAACGGTTCCGGTGCTAAAACGGTTCTCAAAACGGTACTTAAAAAAACGAAACGGCACAAACTTGCATTAAGCAGAAAGTCAGCGGACACTGAGTTGAATGGCAACGGTGTTTGCTAGCCTACTTGATATGCAAGATTTACGGTTGGCATTCAATTACTCGACTTACCCGAAGAGGCTGCTGTGAGTGCTGTGACTGATACATATCTTTTTAAAATTACAAATAATTTTGAAAGCAGAAAGTGAAACTGAAAGCAGGCAGGCACGCCTCATGGCGCAACTTTACTGCCAAAGTCATATTAAGTAATATATCTCATGTGCGCAAGGCAGCCACAGAAGACACCAACATTGTTTTCAACCGCTCGGTGCCGCGCTGTATTCATTCCCAAGTTTTGAAAAGAAAAAGTATTTGAAGCGAATAACGACTCTGTTTTTGATTTGTTTATTTGGTTTTTGAACAGCAAGTTTTGGATGCATGCATCGGCTTTGAGTTTGTTTGTTTGTTACTTTAAAATTACATTCGCTCGCAACACACACACACACACGCACACACGTTCATTCACGTTCACCCACTACAACCTGCCGATCTTAAATCAAAACAACATCAAGTAAGCGATGCCACAGCGCGTTGACAAGTCCGTCCCGAGTCTCGAGGCGCCAATAGGCTTTATGGTTTATATGTTTGAAAGCCGTGACACACTCTTTTACCAGTTGGCCTGAAATACAACGCCTCGCAGTCATGGACCTATAAAGAAAGTCGTAGTGGTACCATGCTTGTTTACCGCAACATTGAGAAGGGTCCCGTCTGAAACAGAGTCGCGCAGCGCTGCGTTCCGAACGTTGTGTAATCAAATACACCGGTATGGCGGTAGGCTATATAAAAAAATCCTATCCTAACGAAAATACACACCGTTATTCAGTGAGTACCTGTATAGCGCCCAGCACTAACGCAAGTTGACGCCACAACACCATGGGGGTGGGGCAGGGGGCGTTAAAAAACGTCAGGCACCGTTATGAGGAACCGAAATGTGCGTTCTTATTCGATCTCGTTACAACCGTTTACGTCGGAACCGGTTCCCTACTGGAACCGAGTTTCGGTGCTCAACCCTAGTTAAGACGGATGTCGTTTACAACTTTAATAAGGGCGGTCTCAGTGCTGTGCAGGGGTCGAAATTCTGATTGGAAGGTGTCATAGCAACCAGTTGATGCCAGGAAGTGATTTAGTTGCTGGAGGACAACTTTCTCAATGATTTTACTTATGAAGGGTAGATTTGATATTGGTCTGTAGTTGTTAATAATAGAGGCATCTAGGCTCCGCTTTTTTAAAAGGGGTTTAATAACTGCAGTTTTCAAAGCTTTTGGGAACTTGCCTGACTGGAGAGAGTTGTTAACTATCTGCAATATGCCTACTGCTAGGCAGTCGAAAACATTCTTAAAGAGGTTGGTAGATATAGTATCAAGGCAACAGGTGGATGGCTTTAGTTGTGTCACAGTTTCCACAAGATTTTGAGAGTCTATAACATCAAAGCATGCCATCCTTGCCACGTAATTTTTGCCTGAACAGGGTGGTAGTCCAACATTTTTGTTTGACGTGGAGATATTGATGGCGCGTCTGATACCTTCAATTTTATCAATATAAAAAGCTGCAAACTCATTGCATTTCTGCGTGGAATGGAGATCAGGTGGAATTTCTGTTGGGGGGTTGGTCAGTCTGTCAACAGTTGCAAATAGGGTTTTTGCATTATTAGTGTTGGTTTTAATGATATTGGAGAAAAATGTTTCTCTAGCATTTTTTAAGTCTAAATTGTAGGCACGGAGGCTCTCTTTATAGATATCATGGTGAATATGAAGTTTTGTTTTACGCCAGATGCGTTCAACCTTCCTGCATTCTTTTTTCTGTGCTGTTACAGAAGCAGCTTTTCTCCAGGGTGCCTTTTGCTTTCCAGAAATCGTTTTAACCTTATTAGGTGCAATGACATATTGATATTCAAAGAGAACAGTCAGAACTTCTTAAGAGGGATTACACTGATCTATTGGATACACTGGACAAAATACACATCAAGTCTTCCATCAGTGGACCCATACCAACAGCTGACAGGGGAATAAACAGATTCAGTCGTCTACTTGCACTGAATACATGGCTTTCCAGAGTCTGCAATGAAAGAGGAAGGGACTTTATTGACAATTTCAACTTATTCTGGGGGCGCAAATATCTTTTCAGAGCAGATGGCCTACACCCAAACAGGTTAGGCTCAAAACTGTTGAGGGACAATCTTCTCTTCTCGCTTTACGCACAGGCCACAATCTTGCCATGGTCTGACGCACAGGCCACAATCAGAGCACAGGTTGAGAAGAAGCGAGACTACAGCCTCCCCCACACAACTACTCTGCCACTATCTGACACACAGATAGCAGACAGCCCACAGAACTGGAAGAGAGACAACAGCCCGCCCGACGCCATCAACACTGTGCCCTCCCCCATCGCTGATGCTGGCTTGGCGAGGAACGGCCACCCCCCTCCTCTGCATTCCCCCATCGACGATGACCTCCAGCCTCATCTCTCCCATAGCCACAACAACAACTCCAGCTCAAATGACTCCCTTTGCGATTTTCCAGCCGAATTTAAGAAACTGGAATATGCTGGCATCAAACTTGCATCTGTGTCAATGATAGCATCGCCACGTCATGGCCGCAGGCTGCTAACACCCAGGAGGATGGCGCCCCACCCCCACCACCGTACTGATAGTAGTCCTGAGTATTACTGAAAAAAGGGTTCAGCCGTAGACACAGTATAAAGGAAGTTTCTCATAATCTGCTGAACCCAAGGTTGCCTACGTCAAAGCAGGGCAACTTTCGCATTCATGCTGTAACCACTAAGAGAGTAAACAAAGGGAAACTTAGACACACTGCTAACCTCACAAATCTCATATCTATTGCCTCCAAACCAAAAACAACCTTAAAGCCTATCAACAGCACCATCAGGATGGCTCTACTTAATGTGAGGTCTCTTAATAACAAATCATTTTTAGTTAATGATTTTATTAACACTTCTAAACTGGATTTTATCTTTTTAACTGAAACATGGTTGGAACAAAATAACAGGGCAACCGTTCTGATAGAGACAGCTCCTCCCGACTATAACTTTTTTGATGCATGTAGATCTGGAAAAAGAGGTGGAGGGGTTGCTGCTATATTTAAAAATGTATTTCAGGGGAAACAGATATTTTACTGATTTTCCATCGTTCGAATACCTTAGTGCTGTATTGAAATGCTCCCCCAGAGTTCTCCTATTAATTATTTACAGGCCACCCACATATTCTGCAAATTTTTTCGATGACTTCACAGAATTATTGTCTAGCATCTCCACAGAATTTGACTGTCTAGTTATAACTGGTGACTTCAATTTTCATACTGATGATTTGAATGACAACATGTTTTTTGAATAGCAACATCTCAACATGTGAAATAGGCTACTCATTGTAAGGGGCACACTCTAGACCTGGTTATCACAAAGGGCCTCAATGTTTCTGATCTCTCTTTGACTGATCCTTCCTTGTCTGACCACTTTTGTGTTTTCTTTAACTTATCTTTTATTCCCGACATACAGACAAAATCAAACACTGTCAAAAAACGGTATATCAATGAAGATTCTAATGTACTTTTTAAAAAGGCCATCTCCTTGCTACCACCTCTAAACCCATGTTCTGCTGATGATCTTGTAGAAAACTTTAATTTGAAATTTTTGAAAGTCATAGATGTCATTGCACCTTATAAGGTTAAAACGATTTCTGGAAAGCAAAAGGCACCCTGGAGAAAAGCTGCTTCTGTAACAGCACAGAAAAAAGAATGCAGGAAGGTTGAACGCATCTGGCGTAAAACAAAACTTCATATTCACCATGATATCTATAAAGAGAGCCTCCGTGCCTACAATTTAGACTTAAAAAATGCTAGAGAAACATTTTTCTCCAATATCATTAAAACCAACACTAATAATGCAAAAACCCTATTTGCAACTGTTGACAGACTGACCAACCCCCCAACAGAAATTCCACCTGATCTCCATTCCACGCAGAAATGCAATGAGTTTGCAGCTTTTTATATTGATAAAATTGAAGGTATCAGACGCGCCATCAATATCTCCACGTCAAACAAAAATGTTGGACTACCACCCTGTTCAGGCAAAAATTACGTGGCAAGGATGGCATGCTTTGATGTTATAGACTCTCAAAATCTTGTGGAAACTGTGACACAACTAAAGCCATCCACCTGTTGCCTTGATACTATACCTACCAACCTCTTTAAGAATGTTTTCGACTGCCTAGCAGTAGGCATATTGCAGATAGTTAACAACTCTCTCCAGTCAGGCAAGTTCCCAAAAGCTTTGAAAACTGCAGTTATTAAACCCCTTTTAAAAAAGCGGAGCCTAGATGCCTCTATTATTAACAACTACAGACCAATATCAAATCTACCCTTCATAAGTAAAATCATTGAGAAAGTTGTCCTCCAGCAACTAAATCACTTCCTGGCATCAACTGGTTGCTATGACACCTTCCAATCAGAATTTCGACCCCTGCACAGCACTGAGACCGCCCTTATTAAAGTTGTAAACGACATCCGTCTTAACTAGGGTTGAGCACCGAAACTCGGTTCCAGTAGGGAACCGGTTCCGACGTAAACGGTTGTAACGAGATCGAATAAGAACGCACATTTCGGTTCCTCATAACGGTGCCTGACGTTTTTTAACGCCCCCTGCCCCACCCCCATGGTGTTGTGGCGTCAACTTGCGTTAGTGCTGGGCGCTATACAGGTACTCACTGAATAACGGTGTGTATTTTCGTTAGGATAGGATTTTTTTATATAGCCTACCGCCATATGTATTGTATACGGTGTATTTGATTACACAACGTTCGGAACGCAGCGCTGCGCGACTCTGTTTCAGACGGGACCCTTCTCAATGTTGCGGTAAACAAGCATGGTACCACTACGACTTTCTTTATAGGTCCATGACTGCGAGGCGTTGTATTTCAGGCCAACTGGTAAAAGAGTGTGTCACGGCTTTCAAACATATAAACCATAAAGCCTATTGGCGCCTCGAGACTCGGGACGGACTTGTCAACGCGCTGTGGCATCGCTTACTTGATGTTGTTTTGATTTAAGATCGGCAGGTTGTAGTGGGTGAACGTGAATGAACGTGTGTGCGTGTGTGTGTGTGTGTTGCGAGCGAATGTAATTTTAAAGTAACAAACAAACAAACTCAAAGCCGATGCATGCATCCAAAACTTGCTGTTCAAAAACCAAATAAACAAATCAAAAACAGAGTCGTTATTCGCTTCAAATACTTTTTCTTTTCAAAACTTGGGAATGAATACAGCGCGGCACCGAGCGGTTGAAAACAATGTTGGTGTCTTCTGTGGCTGCCTTGCGCACATGAGATATATTACTTAATATGACTTTGGCAGTAAAGTTGCGCCATGAGGCGTGCCTGCCTGCTTTCAGTTTCACTTTCTGCTTTCAAAATTATTTGTAATTTTAAAAAGATATGTATCAGTCACAGCACTCACAGCAGCCTCTTCGGGTAAGTCGAGTAATTGAATGCCAACCGTAAATCTTGCATATCAAGTAGGCTAGCAAACACCGTTGCCATTCAACTCAGTGTCCGCTGACTTTCTGCTTAATGCAAGTTTGTGCCGTTTCGTTTTTTTAAGTACCGTTTTGAGAACCGTTTTAGCACCGGAACCGTTTGAAAAGTACCGAGTAGGCACCGGTATCGGATAAAACCCAAACGATACCCAACCCTAGTCTTAACACAGACTCTGGCAAAACCTCAATACTAATGCTACTTGACCTCAGTGCTGCATTCGACACTGTAGACCATACATTACTTCTGGAAAGGTTAGAAAACTGGGTGGGGCTTTCAGGCACTGTCTTAAATTGGTTCAGGTCCTACCTACAAAATAGGAACTACTTTGTTTCCATTGGCGACTTTGTATCAGAATCAACCAACGTCACATGTGGAGTCCCACAAGGTTCGATCTTAGGACCCTCTTTATTCAACATCTACATGCTCCCACTAGGGCAAATCATGCAAAATAATAATATTGACCATCATTGCTATGCTGATGACACGCAAATCTATGTATCGCTATCACCAAATGACTATCGGCCCATAGAAATGTTGTGCCAGTGCATTGAGCAAGTGAAGGAATGGATGTGCCGAAATTTCCTTCAACTAAATGAGGACAAAACAGAGATAATTGTATTTGGTTCTAAAACGGAAAGGCTTAAAGTAACCCAACACCTTCACTCTCCGTCCCTGAAAACCTCAATCAAAGCCAGAAATCTAGGGGTTATCATGGATTCAGATTTACATTTTGACAGTCACATCAAATCAGTTACAAAATCGGCATATTATCACCTTAAAAATGTAGCAAGACTTAGAGGGCTCATGTCCACCGAAGACTTACAAAAACTTGTACATGCCTTTATCACTAGTAAGCTTGATTACTGCAATGGTCTCCTCACAGGTCTCCCAAAACAAACTCTGAGGAAGCTTCAGCTTGTTCAGAATGCTGCTGCTAGAGTTCTAACAAAGACCAAAAAATTTGATCATATTACACCAATTCTGAAATCGTTACATTGGCTTCCTGTAGGTCAGAGAATTGATTTTAAAATCATGTTGCTAACCTATAAATCCCTACATGGTTTAGGCCCAAAATATTTAACTGATATGCTTCCACTACATCAGCCTTCTAGACCACTAAGATCCTCTGAGACCCCTCATCCTCATCGTCATCCGCTTATCCGGGGTCGGGTCGCGGGGGGAGCAGCTCAAGCAGGGGGCCCCAGACTTCCCTTTCCCGGGCCACATTGACTTGCTCTGACGGGGGGATCCCGAGGCGTTCCCAGGCCAGTGTTGAGATATAATCTCTCCACCTAGTCCTGGGTCTTCCCCGAGGCCTCCTCCCCACTGGACGTGCCTGAAACACCTCCCAAGGAAGGCGCCCAGTGGGCATCCTTACCAGATGCCCGAACCACCTCAGCAAAGGAGCAGTAAAGGAGCAGCGGCTCCTTTCTAAGTAAAGGAGCAGCGGCTCTAATCCGAGTTCCTCACGGATGGCTGAGCTTCTCACCCTATCCCTAAGGGAGACGCCAGCCACCCTTCTGAGAAAACTCATCTCGGCCGCTTGTACCCGCGATCTCGTCCTTTCGGTCATCACCCAGCCCTCATGACCATAGGTGAGGATAGGAACGAAGATCGACCGGTAGATCGAGAGCTTTGCCTTGCGGCTCAGCTCTCTTTTCGTTACAACGGTGCGGTAAAGCGAACGCAATACCGCCCCCGCTGCTCCGATTCTCCGGCCAATCTCACGTTCCATAGTACCCTCACTCGCGAACAAGACCCCGAGGTACTTGAACTCCTTCACTTGGGCTAAGGACTAATTTCCTACCCGGAGTAAGCCCGGAGTCCTCTGAGACCAATCTGTTAATTATCCCCAGAGTAAACACAAAACATGGGAAAGCAGGATTTAGTTACTATGCAACAAATAGCTGGAATAAACTCCCAGAGGATTTAAGACTTGCCCCAACTCTGAGCACCTTTAAAACAAGACTGAAGACTTTTATGTTTGCTATAGCTTTCTGCTAAAATCTTAAATACATTGCACTTTCTAAAAAGCTTTTTTAACTTTGCCTTTATTTTCTATTTTAATACTAAAATGCCTTTTTCTATTTTTCCCATTTCTTTGCATATGTTTTTCTTTTACTTATCTATTATTTAATTTTATTGTATGACAATGTTTATATGTGAAGCACTTTGAGTCTGCCTTGTGTATGAAAAGTGCTATATAAATAAAGTTGCCTTGCCTTGCCTTGCCTAGGCTAGCATGGATTTGGGTGGTTCAGGTTATCTTCGTGTATTGGTGCGCTGTTGCATGTGGGTGGTTTTGGACGTTTTTATTATCGCAGCCATTGTTTCTTCTGTCGCCGTCGGGGCCTGTAATTCATGAACCCAAGACTCGTCCCTCCTTGTCAAGGGCTCAGCTCACAGAGAGGTTACTTTCACATCATGGGAGCCTCCTTCAGGCGTTCAATCGTCGTCGTGTCAGCAACAGGAAATCTGTAAACAACCGTCTCAAAGAAGATCAACAGTACCATTATCAATGCAGCGATACAGAAATAACGGGTTGCACTCGCAACCAAACAATACTATATAATAACAAATCATGGGGATCAGATATGATCCCCATGTAAGCCTGAATGGCACTTGGCGCTTCTGTAGCGCTCACTGCTGTGGTGATCAGCAGATGCAGTAGCCCTCGTGCGCAGGGAATACAACGGCAGCCGGTGACAATTAACACGGTCTCTGCCATTATTCCCGCGACGGGCACTTACTGGATCATGCCTTTCCACCTCCCAAACATATTCTCCATCCATCCTGTGAAAGGGTAATTAATGCCGGAGTTCTCTGCCAATTCGAACCTGAGGGATTGCAGTCATGCCAGCGCCCTAGTCACCAACCCATCCGGAGCTGTGTTATTGGGGATAAAAGTGCAACATGTTCATGTTGTGCCTATCATCGCATACACCCCTCCTTGCTCTGTCAATAACATATTCCTTTAACCTTATTCGTGGAAAACTTTACGAACTGTAAACAGAACCGATTCAAATCCTGCTGTTATTTGATCTCCTCATGTGGCTGTTAGTCCTTGCTCGGCGGTGGTAGTTTGTAGGCTCCGGGTGTGTCTGCATCTGGTTCTGGAACTTTTGTTTCTATTGTAGAAATACAAACTCATGTACAGCAGTTAGTTGTTCAAAAACATATTTCCTTTAATTCTAATTCTAATTTTAATTGTTTTACAGTATCTACTTTGATTTAATTTCACACTACATCCCTCCTTGCGCATTGCTTCAGCCATGCGCATTGAATGACAACCCAACCTAACAACGCCGTAGTGCAACCAAGTTGAAGTTCCTTTCCTTAATAATCTGTATATAAACCAATCTATTGTGAAGAGAAATGAAAACCAGTATACAAAACCAAAGGTCGATATTGGTGGGTCTAGGCAGACCACACTGTTCGCAACTTATCAGAATTAAAAAAAATATCATACTATGAAACGCTGACGTTGTATCAATCGTTACAGCAGCAGCAGTGGCATTTGAAAGGTGAGCCCACTACTTCTGAATCTAAATTGAGAACCCTAGCATATAGGTTTCCTTCCCAGCAGATGTATCGCTAATCCATTTCTTATCTATAACCAAAAAGATGTAAAAGGGAAATAACAATGCTTAAATTTGCATGTTCAATATCACTTCTGTGTTAACCGTATCTCATAATAACAGTTACCTTCATCATGCTACCCGATTGTCCTACACTAACTATATTGGATGACCTAATCTTCATTTATTCTACATATTGCTCGCATTTGATGTTGTCCACACATTGATTCACTCCTATGTACATCGCATACCACATCAAACGTGCATACGCCTTATTCTCCGCACAACATCCTACTGTGCCATCTTTTGCATACCACATCAAACGTGCATATGTCTTAGCAAAGTGAAGTACAGTAAAACCCAGTTTTATCTTTACTTATTTTATAGCTATACATGTCCCGGACATGTCCATTACTATTTCCAAAACAGTTTTTTTAGCTACGCAGGTCCCAGACCTAACTATACCATTACATGAACAGTGAAGTTATCGGTTGAAACAAATGTTATTGTAATTGAACTAGAGCAGTTGAGCTAACTCCCGCCTTGTGCACCGGTTAAAACCATGTGCATCATTTATTAATTAAACATATTATTTTAGCAGTTGAACCCCGTGTCTATTTGAACCATCCTGGTTCTCTAATATCAATGTGCATGACACAACCCGTGTCTATTGCACTCCTGTTTTGATACACAAAACGCATGAAAACAGACAGAAGGGTGTCGTGACAATTTCTCTATAAGATATTGCGTCTAAGCAGATGAGATATTTAGATGCAAAAAGCACACAATACTGTTGACAATTAGTGGTTATATATATTTGTATTAAAAGTACGAACAAAGATACATCACAACATGCATCAACAAACAACATAACAGGCATACATCACAATAATCTGAGGCCTCAGATGGGAGCTCCTCTTTGCGTGTTACTTCATTCTCTGAAGGTACGCTCAGACAAGTCCACTGAGTAGCTAAAGTCAGGAGCTTTTATACACTTAGATCGGATCCTTGAGGGCAGTTGGCCCCAATAAACGAAAAACCTTTGTTAACCAGATGTTAATCTATTGATTGAAGTTTCTTCAGAGGTTAAAAGGTGGTTGAGGCTGTTCCTTATCACCCTTTGCTTCTCTACGCTCCCCAGGGGGTCAAGTAAAACAGGCCCAAACCAAACTACAGACAACATGGAAACGGAATGTGAAACCAGAGTACATCACACATGGATTAAAGTTCTCCGTCGCTACGACGGATTTCCGTCATTTGGAGTTCACAGAGGCCACTTCACATCTCCGATAACGTCTGGACAAATTTACAAACAGGCGTCATTTGGATAAACTAATCGCATATTAAGGATCTAAATAGGTACTTTCTCGCATAAAAAAATATAAAAACTTAAGAAAGTGATGTATTAACAGCACTGAAGCGAGAATTAAAACAGCTTTTAGCAGCTTTACCGCTACCGCTGCCGCGAAATGCATTCTGGGAAACTTGCATACTGTATATTGCGGTGCAGTCGGTCTGCTGTATACTGCATACTGAATCCCACATTCAGTATGCAGTATACAGTACATACCGCGCAGTATGTAGTCGGCAGTACGGTAGTATGCAGTTTCGAACATGGACATAATACACGCGTGTATTATGTCGTCATACGTTAACGCCGGTAAAATTGTCAAATTATATAGTGAGTATTTAAAAGGTCTACCGTTAAAATTGACTGAAAACACAAGCATTTTAATGTACATCCCGATTATATATTAAATATATATTAAATATATTATATACAAATGTATATATATACACACCATTTTCGCGCCACATCTTACGTCTCTTTGTTGTGTTAGTGTTGAGTGTCAGAGCGAAAGTTAAGCTCCCTTATAATGATTGACGGCTCTGATGTATGGGATATTGATAAAACAAAAAAATAAATGGAGATGGGCATGGCTGACGGAAACAGGGAACGATGGCAAGCCTTTTTTAGAGAGTAAAATATGAGACAAGCTTTGCAAAAAAAAATCTTAGTCTAATTGAAAAGACAACAAAAAAATTGCAATAGATGCAAAAGAACAGCTGTTTAAAATCCTCCTCCTGTAAAACAGTATTGGTCAAGCATTTAAACGTGATGGCTGCATTTGGTGTTGACGTTATACATTTGTATTTCTTAAGCAGGTGTCAATTAACCTAACCTGGAACATGTTTCACACACTGCACGTGACTTGGCTGTAGCGCGAATAAAATTTCAGTCAGAAGATTTTTTTTCACTTTAATCCCTGACATCACATGAAACACTAAGAATTACATTTTAGAAGACCCTGAACATAACATGTAGATTTTCCATCACAATCCCCCCTTTGATTATTTTATAATCACAAATTCAAAAATCTATCATGTCCGACCATCAGCACTTCTCCGCTTTTATAGGAGGTTGTTCAGACTATTTATACCACCGTTCGCTTTTACAGAAGGTAGCATAAAATCACCTAACATCACAATCAAGTCATCTGTTTCCATATATTCAAAAGTCATAAAAATAAAAACAGAAAAGAAAACTAAAACAAAGAAACAAGGCTACCTTTTAAAAACATTTCTAAACAAAAATATTCTTATTTGATGTGTACTCTAAACATTAATTGTCAATCCAGTCAGCATTAATAACACACAGTATAACCCAACATTTAAACGGTATTCCTCTTCTCTTTCCCATTGTCCTTCATGATGTCTCTGAGGGACCTACATGGGGTTTGTTTAATTTTTTTTTTTGAGTAATTATTTCCTTTGGTTTGCTTTGGTATACCCAAGGTTGTTGTTGTGGGCTCCCCATCCCCCCTCTTGACGCATGAACTTTCCCATGCGTCAATTTACCATAATAAGGGAAAGCCCAGGCCTGTAAGCATGGCTTGCTGTTGCGAGCGCACCAAAAACCTTCTACTTTAATTCTGAAAAACATTGTAGCATACATCATGGTTATGCTTTTTGGGGTTCAATTTCAACGTTTTGTGCCTTAATGAATTCTACCGCTGTCGTACATTTGAACTCTGTCTAACACATTTCTTTAACCTTCAACTTTTCTACTTGTCTATGTTTCTTCAAACCACTTTTCCTGATGACTTTCAAACCTTTCAGATGTAAGAAATTATCACATAATTTATACACAGTCCTAGTTACACATTAGATCTTTCTCTTGTAATATGTGTGAATGCTGTGTCTAGTGCGATACTTTACATCCGCCTGGACACTGCTCTTCTCTCCATCCGCCTGGACACGCCTCCACCTCTCTCTCTGCTTTCTGCCTCTCATTTGCATCACGGGCTGTCCTTTGAAGTGCCTGTCCCCACGTCTTTCCCGTCTCTGAGACCCTCCTTTGTCTCAATGTTCAGGCCACTTCCTTGTGGCTACACAGGCACCATGGAGGCCACCACTCTGGTGCTGTTGGTCCTGCTGGACTGTCTCCTTGTGTCGTCAAGCAGACCGTTCCGTAGCTCTTCAGGTGGGCCTCCCATGGTCTGTAACTTCATAAAGTCTGATGCAGAGGAGTTGTGACGTGGGGTATTTGCACTGTATTGGGCCACTGGTCGGGCTGAAAGCAGGAGAAGGAGGAGCGTTGTCCAGGTCCGGATCTATTTGAACAAAACTTGATGCAGATGGGTTATCTTTCTCCCCACCCCTTTCCTTATCTTGTCTTGCCTTCCGTTCTCATCTATCTCTTCTCCTTCCATAACACATACTTCTTCCAATCTCTCTCATACGTTCATTAATTCACCTTGTTGCCATTTTGGCCATAAAACATTAACAAAATATCATAATATAAAAATCTGCATTTTCAATATTAGGCAATACACTTCTGTTGTCAGTGGGGGGTAAGTCGGGGTTAGTCTGGGTCAGTTGGGGTCATGTCATGGCTGTGTGATATGGTTGACCATTAAATTGGTTGTGATAGATTGTACAACAAAAATTTGGATGTGGTGCTTGTGTGCGTTGTGACGTTGAGACCATTTTGCGTGTTTGTGTTATGTGTTATGGTGCTCATACCTCCTCCTTGGACCTGGCCTGCCTGCGTCCCGTCAATGCGAATGCCCCCTTCCACCTCTGCCTCTTGGATGATTCACAGTCACTTCACGGGAAGGTGCGAACTGCCAGCCGGCCCTTCCATTGTCTTTGTCGATTCTTTTGGGAGAATCGTTGAACCAAGGATCCATGACGCCACAACAAAAGCAGGCCTGCCTCTGTGCTTCCCCACTTTCCTGTGGTCGTCCTTGCCGTCCGGCGCCTCCACGAACATTATATCAGCTTGGTCTCTCCCGGGAATGTCGCCTTGAATACGACCCCACCGTAGGCCCAGTTTGACTTGGCGTGGTTCGCCGATGGGTGATGGGCCATTTCCAGAATGGCTGTAGCAAGGGATTCCCCTCCCACTGCAGATGGGTCCGGGAGACATTCTGCTATGTCCTTAATGTCACTGGGTCTCCATGCACGGAAAACGTATGCCGGACTGCCATAACCCCTGTTGCGCTGTTAGCGGGTGCCTCCTTTGCCGTGAGGTCTGGATAGAGGTTGAATGATGGGGCGGCGGCCTGGGCGTTGTCGTCATACGGTGGAGGTGAAGGGGGATTCGCATGCGGTCCACCGGTGCAGTCCAGGTCCGGGTCTACATCTCGGGTGAAATTGAGATAAAAATATTCCTACACTCTCTACGCTCTCTGTCCCTGGCTGATTTTTTTTTTTTTTTCTATCCTGGCTCTCTCTTTCCCTCAAATGAAATGCACACCAACATAATTAAAACTTCAACAACCGTTTTAAGCTAAAACTCCCCATTTCAGGAAAACCCAGTTTGCACCAATATTTTAAACCCTCCAGAGCCGCTTCACCATGCTTCTCCAACATCACCTTCGCAGGTCCCGTTATCTCCGTTTTCCCAGATTTGTTCCCCATATTTTAGATCCTTTTACACTAGTTATTATTTAACAAATTATCTAATATCGCCGAAACCTCCTTGTTCTTCACACATATACATATATTTATTAATGAATACCTATTATTATTATTTATATATATATATAACACCAACCGCGCTTCAACGGGTTTCCCTTTACCGTCCCTGACAGACCCTAGCTGCCCTTTCTGTTACCTATATAGCCATATATATATTGACGGAAGCGAAACGGAGCTACCGCATGTTCCTATAACAGAGTTTCTTTGAACGAGGCCTAAGTTCAGATATAAGTTTACGTTTACCGAAACATTTATATACCGTTCCTGTAACAGATTTTATTTTGAAGCTTTAACAGTATTGTGATCTCACCTGCTCGAATTCTTTTTTCCTTTGGATACCGTACTGAAGAACCACTAGTTTATCCCCTCCTCGACCTCTGGTTTGGTTACCACCTGGAGGCGAAGTAGAGCTTTGGGACTGAGAACGAATCCTCAGACCTGTATTGGAAGCTGATATTTCGTAGAATCTTCAGGTTAGATATCCCGGACGAGCCCCCAACTGTCGTGACAATTTCTCTATAAGATATTGCGTCTAAGCAGATGAGATATTTAGATGCAAAAAGCACACAATAATGTTGACAATTAGTGGTTATATATATTTGTATTAAAAGTACGAACAAAGATACATCACAACATGCATCAACAAACAACATAACAGGCATACATTACAATAATCTGAGGCCTCAGATGGGAGCTCCTCTTTGCGTGTTACTTCATTCTCTGAAGGTACGCTCAGACAAGTCCACTGAGTAGCTAAAGTCAGGAGCTTTTATACACTTAGATCGGATCCTTGAGGGCAGTTGGCCCCAATAAACGAAAAACCTTTGTTAACCAGATGTTAATCTATTGATTGAAGTTTCTTCAGAGGTTAAAAGGGGGTTGAGGCTGTTCTTTATCACCCTTTGCTTCTCTACGCTCCCCAGGGGGTCAAGTAAAACAGGCGCAAACCAAACTACAGACAACATGGAAACGGAATGTAAAACCAGATTACATCACATGAAACATTAAGAATTACATTTTAGAAGACCCTGAACATAACATGTAGATTTTCCATCACAAGGGCCCAGCAACCTTGAAAAACATAATGTCTGAGTGTTGCATAAACTGCTATTTCCTGAAGAGAGAGAGAGAGAATATTAAGATTGGCGTAGTTTGTAGTAATGTAAACAATTAGAATGATGAATGCCGGGCATCCATCACTGCTTGGGTTGAAAAGGCCTGAAGAGAAAGAAGAAATTTAGTACAAATGTAAACATTTACAGATCGTTTAAACTATTAATGTTGGTGAATCAAAAAACATTGATTACAACCTACACAAATATTTGCATGTTTTGCCGATATCAACTAGGGACTGGCTCCCTGTATTTCAGCACCCAGACACACAGACCCCCAAATATACAAACAAATATACTAAATTTACATTCTGGTTCCAAAACATGACTAGGTGTTAGGGGTGGGAGGGGGCAAGGGGGAGAAAGAACAATATGAAAAGAACTTCAATTTAACTAACAATAGAAAGGCGAGTGGCCTTGTTAAGTATTTTAAGAAGCTGCATTACCCTCACATAGCCACAAGGGGAGCAAGACCTTATTGAAGGCTGCTCCCTCTACAGAAGGCAGCACCTTTAGATAGGTGAAGAAGCCGAAGCCATTACGTCACTCCGGCCACGCCCACTGCATAGGCCACGCCCACTTGACGTCCTCTATCCGATGATTCGTAGTGAAGAGCCCAGAGATCAATAGGTAGACGGCGGAGAGCCACCGGGCCTAAGCCCGGGGGCTTGAAGTAGATCATGGTATTTTCCTCTCCACGCGTTAGATACAATTCCCTCCCTTAAGCTTCATAATTTACCATACCGAAACATGCCTACTTTATAACAAATAAAGTGAGTTAAAAGCAACCCGGGATTGGACTATTTTCTTCGAAGAATACTGCAATAGCCTTCTTCTTACAGCAATATGAATAAGGAAGTGAGGGGAAGAGAGTGTTTGAAGGTAGATCCACGAAGGGGGTGCGGAGGGGGGGGAGTGGGGTGTTGGACGGGATCTTAAGAGGGAGATGAAAAGGTTTCAAGGGGAGGGAGGCGTTAGAGGGGTGGGGTGGGGGGGTACTCGTGTGTAGGGGGCCTGGAGGGGGGGCGGTGGGGACTTTACGAGCGTAGGGGGTCAGGGGGTCTTTTACCTTAATAATTCATCGTCTTTAATAACAAAATACCAACAGACTTGATTGTAAAATGTAAGCATGGGTGGTATTAGTTTAGCGGATCGGCAGATAAGATGGTATTCACTCCGAACGTCCGCTATGGAGCTACTGCTTAGGAACACAGATCGTGCCGGCCTCAGGAAAGGTCAGAAGAATCGGAGAAGTGAATGATAACTCTCGTTAATATACTATTTTGGCCCGATCTATACAGAGACCGATAGTGGAGGACTTCACCTCTCAACCAGTACCAAGAACGATTTAACGACGAGTACTCAAAACAACTCAAGTGTAAAGAAGGGGGGAGGGAGGGCCTTCAGAGTTCCTTGCAACCGTTGATCTACACGTGTTGTTATGCTAGGCCTCTGGAGCAGCACGAGCGGACGGTGGCTAAAACAAACTTACACCTAAATGTTCTTATAACCAATCCTATTTCAGATTTAATCTTTAAGACAATGAGTTCTACTTACCTCAGACGTGTGTGGCCTGTTGAAGTTGTTTTAGTCCCGAGAAGCCCGCCGGGATTCTCGGGACTTTCTTCCAAACGTCGTGGGTCACCAAATGATTGCAGCATTCTTGAAGAAAGTTGTCCAATCCCGGGTTACTTTTAACTCACTTTATTTGTTATAAAGTAGGCATGTTTCGGTATGGTAACTATGAAGCTTAAGGGAGGGAATTGTATCTAACGCGTGGAGAGGAAAATACCGTGATCTACTTCAAGCCCCCGGGCTTAGGCCCGGTGGCTCTCTGCCGTCTACCTATTGATCTCTGGCCTGTTCACTTGACGTCCTCCGATAGAGGACGTCAAGTGGGCGTGGCCTATACAGTGGGCGTGGCCGGGGTGACGTAATGGCTTCGGCTTCTTCACCTATCTAAAGGTGCTGCCTTCTGTGGAGGGAGCAGCCTTCAATAAGGTCTTGCTCCCCTTGTGGCTATGTGAGGGTAATGCAGCTTCTTAAAATACTTAACATACCTATCAGATTCAGTACCTAGTGGTTCTGCGCAGGCGCATGATGACGTGTAAAATTGTAAAACCCATTGTACCCCTGAAATCTCCAATAAAGACGTTTTAATACAGCATCAAATTATGCTCCCAATATTCTTATGTGTCAGGAAGCGTATTTAATCTATAGACCAACTGCCTCTATCAAACGATGCTCCCACTACAGAAATACGTTATTGTACACCACTACACACTCCATGTACACTGTAAGGATATGGGGAGCATAATTTGATACTGTATTATTATAACATCTTTATTGGAGATTTCAGGGGTACAGTATGTGTATTTTATACCACACCACGGATCAATAGCGTAATCATGCGCATGCGCGGAACAAAGTAGGTAGCACATTATGAAAGGTAGCAGAAATTGGCAGAACACCCAGCTCGACGGAGTAAAAGAAGGCATGGCGAGGAACGGAAAGCTACGGTATGAAGCTATCCTTTGTTTAGACAAAGTTGATTTCTCGCGCCTTGTAGTGCTAGCACTACCATTGCAAGCTTGTGCAACAGCATTATAGTTAACAGATAAATGCAATGTTGGGACTGCACGCAAAATCTTTGTTGATTCCCGCCCGATTTCGTCGATATTAGCAGGTTGTAGTCATTGCACATCCAAAGGCAAGCGAAATTAATGCAATCTTAAAGGTTGTATAGGTGATTTGCTTTTTTGGCCATTTTTGCAAAATTACTTGAAATCCTTATCATAACCCGCTTACAGCCACTGAGTTAGAAGTACTGACATGAAAATTAAACAAGTCAATCATCTGTGGAACGGGCAGGGCTCGAAAAACTCCAGCCAATCATTTTCATTGCCACCGAGTTGCATTGGACAGTAAGTACGTCAATCAAACGGTCGTACTGCACTCCCCCTCCCCCGCGCCCCGCGCGCGACCCCTTCGTGCAGTACTCGTGACCCAGAGCTCGTGACCCAGAGCAAGCTCCTGTTTGTTGTTATCCTGCGGTAGCTACTGGAACTAGTTAATCCACATTTGGACCTAGCAGTAGAAGACAATTTCCATGGCAGACAAGACGCCACCATCTCCACCACCACCACCACCACCACCAGCAAAGAGAAGGAAAACTCTTTTTCAGAGAGTAATTGATAATAAAAACGCTGAAAGAGAAAAACTGAAATCAAGAATAATCCTAGGCGCTGCTTTCGAACGTTGGCGGCAACTGAAGGACGAGAAGGGTCTAAAAACCGATGCTTGTGTGGCGGTTGACCTAGTTTCAAATTTTATACCGTTTATACCAGTGGTGTAGTCTACGTGATACGCAGGTATACGCCGTATACCCACTAGGAACGCACCAGGATTTGCGTATACCCACTTAAAAATGTGCACGGATACGTATCAATCGTCTTGTGACAGATCTTTCACTTCTGTGTTTATTTTTCGCAAATACCGGTTGGGTATAACTGCAATAAAATACTTTAAGCAGGGGAAGTTATCGCCTACATTCACCATTCATAAAATTCCCCCTGCGCGCTCGCGCTCTGCCCTGTCTCTGTTACGAAGCGCGAAGCTGCCCCTGCATCTCTGCACGTTTGGCGGGCCGAGCCCCTCCTTCTCGCGTGTGTGTGTGTGTGTGTGTGCGTGCGTGCGCTCGCGCGTGCGTGTGTGTGTGTCCAGTCCTCCCATATTAATGTGTAAACCACATAATAAGTAGTCAACAGAAGACAATGTTTTAATCCCACTTTATATCTCCTTGTTACTTTTAGATGAGAACCCCTTGGCCAGCCTTTCAGACTGGGTGTCAGGCTAGGGAATTTAAAAACAGGCATCCTTGGTTAGAGTGGAGGGAAAAAAAGTTAGCTAAATGTCAGCCAACATACAGTTGGTATACACAATTGAAATTCATAATGTTAATCACTATGCAAATGAGAGTATAGCTAATTCATGGTCATTTTTAAGGTGCAGTAATTTCACACTTTTACACAATTCAATTACTGTATGGTATGTTAGATAACATCAGTAAGAGCTCAAATTAGAGCAATTGAAAGAGTGAAACATTAGACTCCTGTCATCTCCTTCTCATGCACTGGTTAGTCATGGTTGTAAACAGTTCATTAAATTATTTTGAGTAGATTTTGTCCTTGTTTAGCATGTGCTATTGCTACTATAGACATACAAAGGACAACTTCATTTTTGTGTTCTATTTGTTCATACTGTTATTAAAACTGATAAACCTACTCAGCTTTCCATGATTGTTGATAATCGTTATACTCTTAAATCAGCGGGTTGTAGACCCCTGCGTTGGTGAGTGTGGTGCGACACCCCATAAGCGCCACACACGTACACGTACCGGTGGGACGGGTTTGTACGAGGCTGGGAGGGAATCATCACAGTATACCCACTACAATAAAGTAGACTACACCACTGGTTTATACTCGGTAATACCGGTGTGGAGACGAGTGTATTACTCGGTGTGAAAATGTCCACACCGCGGCAACCCTAGTGAAAACCAGGACTTCCAATACAATTATATGAAACAAACATACATTTTCTAAAAATAGTAATGATTTATGTGACCGTTTAATGTTTATAACATCTGGTCCAACCATTGCAGCGAGAACGTATTCTCAGCAGGGGGTGCTGGGAAAAAAAAAAACTCAGCCTGCACTAGACTCGCAACTCGTTACATTGATAAAAAAAGATGTATAGCAGCGCAGCTCAATTACACCAGTGCATGCGCGGACAGTTGAAAATCGATCGTTCACATCCAGCTGCTCACAGAACAAGTTTAGCGCACCACCGCTACCCTCACACTTTTTCATATAACCTTTTTTCAGCACTAGGTCATATGAGCATTAAATAAATGCTGCGTCTCAAAATGCCTTGGACAGCAGCGAGGATGACTCGCTTTGCCACGGGCCGAAACAGTTCGGAGCGACCACAGCCAGAGCGAACACAGCGGGGCAGAGGAGTGTCAGGAATAGTCTTTGGTGTACACATCAGTACGGCCTATTTGCACTACTGTTTAGTGGCAATGCAGTGTTTTATTCGATGCCTTTTTATTTTCGTATATTATTTCAATGAATACAATTTATTTATTCATAAAAAACGGATCTGGTCTTCAAATCTTTTTTCCAAATATAGGTCGTCTTACAATGGGGTTTGTGTTTATATTCGGACCAATACGGTACAGCGGGCGCTCACATGACGTTAAGCATTTCCTGGTGCATAATGTGACGCTTCAGAACCTAAAATCCCGTTTCTCCCCGTTGACACGACAACACATAACCGGCGTTTTCAGAAATCTCCACTTTGGCCGGAGTTTTTAGAAATGATCGTTTTCTGTGATAAGACAGGGCCTCGGACAGGGGGTGTTGCAGCACCCCCAGCACTCCTACTTCCCGCGGTACTGGGTGCAACTTACAGCTGAATGTAGTGCCATGTTGTTAAACGAAAACCTACGCTAGCCTGGCTCGCTCTCGCGCATCTCTGTTCGCGCTCGTGCATGATTGCGCGTCCAGGTACTTGGAATGGGTGGAGTCAGAGTCAGCGTTGAAGGAGAGGGGGTAGGACCATTTGAGTTGTGTATTTTCAAAATCTGCTGGCGTTTCGCAAATCACCTACCCAACCTTTAAAACTGTAAAAGCCCATTAAACATAATCTACTCTGAATGAAAGGTTAAATGTGACATCAAGTTACAGAAGCTACAGCTGGCTCACAATGGCATTTTATAGCAAGGCCGATAGCCCCGTCGGCCTGTTGAGTTAGCAAAGTAGCCTGCTAAAGTTTGCACTATTCTTGCTGTCTTCATCATACTTCGTGGTGTTGAATTAAACAATTACTAGACTTGAGTGTTAAGTGTAATTTGCCTCTGCCTATAAGCACATATAATTTGAGTTACATTTGTGTTTAACCAGCTAGTTCATTAGCTATTGGCTCATTAGCTAATGCCTGGATATCGTTGTCACGATAGTACTATAGCTAATTTAAGATTTATCGAATGTTATCGATATCAGAATAGTCTATACTACTAAAATTAAAAATACAAACATTGAAAATAAATAGCTACTTCAAATTGACTTACCTTACCTAATAATTAATAATTCTAGTAATTGTTTTAAGAAATTCTTCTGTCTTCTATCTCTCTTCTCGTCTCTCAAAACCAACAAAGGCAAATTTGGTAGTACTGGGTATTTAACCGTCTTTATTTCACGAGAGCTCTAACTTTGGGAGTACTTGGTATTTAACTGTCTTTATCGCACAAGACCTCTGAGGCCTGGTTCTATAGTTCTACAGACGCTACACACGCAACCTTGCCAGCGCTATTTGTTGCACAAATTATTTCCCAGATTCTGGGAAATAAGTTTTGTATTGCTGTTCTAACAGCAATACAAAATCATCACTTGGTTTTTATGGCATACCAACAGTGAGTAAACGGGAAGAGACAGAAACGGAGGGTTTGAGCCAGCGTTTCAACCTTGTTTCTGTTCCATTTTTCCTTTTGCGTCACTTTTGGCATTCTGTTATTCAATTTCTTTTTTGGTCAATTCAACCACACAGAATAGACCATCATATTGCAATGTACTGTGTTAATACAAATATTAAAATTAAAATGAAACGTTGACATTGAGATTCTTATTTCCTGTGTCATACTGTATACAAATCTTAAAGGCAGCTTTCTTTAACTTACGATTACCACAGGTCATGTTTTAGGGATATCATTTTTTTCATGTGCTTTTAAAGGTTGGGCATGGGATTTGCGAAACGCCAGCAGATTTTGAAAATACACAACTCAAATGGTCCTACCCCCTCTCCTTCAACGCTGACTCTGACTCCACCCATTCCAAGTACCTGGACGCGCAATCATGCACGAGCACAAACACAGATGCGCGAGAGCGAGCCAGGCTAGCGTAGGTTTTCGTTAAACAACATGGCGAATGGAATTGTCTTCTACTGCTAGGTCCAAATGTGGATTAACTAGTTCCAGTAGCTACCGCAGGATAACAACAAACAGGAGCTTGCTCTGGGTCACGAGCTCTGGGTCACGAGTACTGCATGAAGGGGTCGCGCGCGGGGCGCGGGGGAGGGGGAGTGCAGTACGACCGTTTGATTGACGTACTTACTGTCCAATGCAACTCGGTGGCTCTGGAAATCATTGGCTGGAGTTTTTCGAGCCATGCCCGTTCCACAGATGATTGACTTATTTAATTTTCCTGTCAGTACTTCTAACTCAGTGGCTGTAAGTGGGTTATAATAAGGATTTCAAGTAATTTTGCAAAAATGGCCAAAAAAGCGAATTCCATACCCAACCTTTAATGGTGTCACTAATTATAACAATAGAATTACAACAAACTGTAAAACAAAGTGTGGAAATGGTGCCATCAACTTTTTTTTAAAGCAAAATAAGATTTAGGTAAGCATAGACAATCGACTCTTCAAATGTTATATCAAAAAGGAAAGCTTGCATTAACAATGTTTGGTCTTCTCTGTGCCAAGTATTGCACAGGCTGCAGAGGGCATGGAGATTACTTGGTCCCTCCTCATAGCTGTGTGCTACTGGCATAAAATCAAGACCCATTTGGTCAAACTCAGTAAACCAGACACAATTGTTCTTGTATAGCTGTCCTCGCACTTTTTTTCATTTTTCAGGCAGTTGCATATCTATTTTACAGCATTCAAATTGTGATAGACATTACTCTTGTTTGAGGATTTCCCCTGCATCACATAATTGACGCATGAACTACGGAGCCCCCCAAGGGACATGGAGGAAAAAAAAAAAATTGGTTGAAAATAAATAAATAAATAATGGTTTGCGAGATCTCGCAAATGGTTTGCGATATCTCGCAAAGACTTTGCGAGATCTCGCAAAAGACTTTGCGAGATATCGCAAAGACTTTGCGAGATCACGCAAAAGACTTTGCGAGATATCGCAAAACTCTTTGCGTGATATCGCAAACCAACTTCCGCAGCCCTCACTCACCAACGGTCCATGCAACGGTCATATCTATTCATCTATGATAAACCGTACACCAGAAAATAATCATGGAGGAGGAATTAGAGCATTTCCTTCAGTCCAGAGGGGTCCCAAGAGAGGACATCATGCGAATGCAAAGAGACAAGGTGGGCAGGAATTTAATTTAACAGAAGTTGGACTAGGTTCCCTGCTCTGAGTTATGCTAGTCCAACGCTGTAGATGTTGTAAATTAGCTTCAGATATCTTTTAGTTTTCTTTATGAGGGGCTATGTGTGTTTTATCTCTGTCATGTTGCTTCAATAAATTGCATTAAATTTTGTAGTAGCCATGACATGTAATAAGCGGGATAATGTATAGCGAACGGGTCACTTGCTAGAAATAAAGACCGACAAGCTGAAGAGGGAGTTCAGCTCGAAGGTCTTTATTTCTAGCAATATCCCTTACCTTATTACCATTGTAAACACTACTGCTAGTAAATGGATCTTTATAAAAAATCAATAACTAAGCAGTCAAGCTCAAGTTAACCTAGCTTTAGTGTGTGTGTGTGTGTGTGTGTGTGTGTGTGTGTGTGTGTGTGTGTGGGGGGGGGGGGGGGGGGGGGGGGTGTATACAATATGAATGACTAAGCAACCAATCTCAAGTTTACCTAGCTTTGGTATGTTTAAAATAAGAATATTAAGTATTTCTTCTTATATTTGCAGGTTGACAAGGCAGTGCTATCCATCATGAGTGATGAGCAAATGGCTAAATACATCACTTCATATGGTGACAGAATAGCTGTCCTCTCCTTCTGTCAACAATCAAACACCAGCACCACCGATAAAGAGACGCTTCTACAGAAATTAAGAGCTAAAATAGGAGCACGGAAAATGAAATCAAAGAAAAAAGGAGTGTCACAATCAGGTGTGGTGGAGAGGAAAGCAGAGGGGATGACGAGACCAAAGAACAATGCAGCAGAAAAGACAACTAGAAAGATTGAAATCGGATGGCTTCATTTTACTGGCATCGATTACCATCAAGTCAGGACCCAAAATGGGGGGGGGACAAGGCACGCGACAATGGAGAAAGCTTCAACGGTGTCGCTGATCCTCGAACTGGGAAAGCAGCTGTTTTTCCCAGACGGAGCCTCGACAAAGGGCCGAGCAGAAGACTTTGACTTTGTTGTCTGCGATTTCAAAAGAAAGGAGATTGCTTTAAATTAATCTATCGGCAGTCTTTACAAACAAACTAAGTCAAAGCTGCTTAGAATTTACATCTGCACCAAAGAACAAGCAGCTTTAACAGATCAGTCCTTAGATGAGGATTCTCAACAGTGTTTATCCACTTCAGATGAGGATGTATCTGCCATCACTCCCATTGATGCAGATGAAGCATTTACTGATGACCTGGAGCCTGTGCCTTCATCACGCAGCGACATCACTGATCAGGTTTGTGGCCCTAAAAAATATTTGCAAAAAATATATGGCGACACATTAGTGCCATAATTCACTAATGGGATAAAAGATGCATTCGGGCGTATTATATTATTCCACACGCGTAGATATTAACTGCGAGCGCGCAAATGATCTCTGCGCGCGCGCAAATTACCTCTGCGCGCGCAAAACAGCCTCTCGCACGCGCAAATTACCTCTGCGAGCGCAAAACAGCCTCTCGCAATGATGTTCTGCTCTCATTCAATTCTGAATTGTACAGTAAATGGCCATTTACTGTACAATTCAGAATGGAATGAGAGGAGGGCTGAGGAGGGCTGTCAATCAAAATTTCGCGCTTCAGAAACGGCCAATCATAGGAAAGCCCGCCCTGCCTTGGTTCCCTCCCCCATAGTGCCAAAACTAAATTTTCGCGCGAGAGCAGAACATCATTCGCGAGAGGCTGTTTTGCGAGCGCAGAGGTAATTTGCTCACGCGAGAGGCTGTTTTGCGCGCGCAGAGGTAATTTGCGCGCGCAGAGATCATTTGCGCGCTCGCAGTTAATATCTACGCGTGTGGAATAATATAATACGCCCGAATGCATCTTTTATCACATTAGTGAATTACGGCACTAATGTGTCGCCATAAAAATAAACTAGTAATAATGACAGAGACCGATGGAAATAGATTGTTGTACCTGTGATATATATGTGGGTGTGTGTGTGTATGAATTACATCTGAAAAATCTTCAAATATTATGATTAATAGAGTAATGGAGCTTTCTTGAGCAATATTTTTTTTATCACTATTGAATATACATTGTGAAAACGTGTTTCACCCTGCCATATTTGAAATAACCGCTTTCAAAAAAATTAAACATGATTTCTTCCATTAAAGAACCTGCTTTTCCAGATGCAACCAAAGTCCAAAAAACATAGGGGCACATCCGAGATTGTGACTGCACAAGCTTCAACAAAATCCCATCGCACTCATTCAACTCCAAAAGACAATACAAAAGCCCACATCGGACAGGGGCAGGATACTGATTCAAGTGAAGATGATGTTTTGAATCATCTCGAGCCTTCCTCTGATTTGCCTGACTCCTGCTTTGAAACTATTGATCTGACCAGTGCAGTTCCACAATCTGAGTCTTACTCTGATGAGCCAGACACTGTTGAATGGGATCCAGAAGATGACCCTCGTGGAGCATATGATGATTGGACAGATGTCATAACATTGAAGTCTGGCAACAATGAGGATATCACACAGGTAATTTGATTAAAATAAGCAAAGGAAGTAGAAATAGTAAAACCAGAAAAAAGGAAGTTTGTCCAATGTTTGTTCATTCTGTGATACAGTAGAAAAATGACGGTGCAACATGGCGTCCTCAGCCAACATGGTCTCACAGGAATCCGTGAAATGACTACGGTCGGACGCTTAACTCGAAATCCGTGGCCACATCACGGAAACACGCCGATATCCGTGTGTGAGCCACGGAATAACAGTGTCATTTACTTGCATTGGAGCAAATTCCGTGGCCACATCACGGACAATTGAAGTGATTCCATCAGACCACCACGGATTTTGAGTTAAGCCCCCGCTGTGGTCAAATGTGGCACACACACACACAGATTGAAACGGGAGCACACACACAAATTGAAACGGGAACCTGTGTGTGTGCCACGGAATATCAGTGTCATTTACTTGCATTGGAGCAACTTCCGTGGACACAACAAGGACAATTCTAAGTGTTTCAGTGAGACCACCCCAGGTTTTGAGTTTCAGGCATGCAAACTGACTCGGGGTGAAAAAGGTGAGAATGATGCGTGAGCTGAGAAAAACACAGACCCACTATAGGGTTCCAGGTTTATACTCCGGGGAGTTTTCTTTTACATTTTTTAATGTATTAGGGTTAGTCACAAGCTAAAAAAAATTACAGGACTGCGCACGATTACGAACAAAGCATTAATTTATTATGTGCAAGGGCAGCCCCAATAGGTACATAATTTATCACAAAATTAAGAAAGAATATTGAGAAGAATAAAAAGGGCAATAGGAGTATGCCATTATTTATTTTTCTTCTTGGCCTGGACCAGTGTCTCAAGGGCCCGCTTTCGAGCGACTTCTCTATATCGACTAGTATGTATCAACACAACTGGTGACCCGCTGAAAAATTCTCTTTTGGCGCGTTTCCACCGGAGGGTGCGTTCGGTTCGGTTCGCAAAGTTGCGGCACGGTTCGCGTTTCCACCACCAAAAGTGGGCGTGACATGGGGATAAAAACAAACCGCGAGGTATTATTCTGGACAATGGACGTGTCCCGTAAAACGTTAGCTTGGGCGAACAAGGAGGTGGAGCATGGACCTATTAAAGAAGACAATACTTTATTAAAGCATGCAATTGTGATGTAGAACAAAATAAAAAGAAAACCAAGGTGCTTGCATGATATTGAAGCCTACAGCGATCGTTACTTAACTTGTGTGGTGGTGCCTTATCATTTGTTTACCCTCGCGTTGCCATGGCAACGCAAGGTTTTTTCACTCATTGGCTGAATCGATGAGAACGTTTTAGATAATATAAGGTCGCGGGGAGACAAAGCTCTGTTTGTTTGTAGATTTTATTTACGTGACCATATTTTTGTTATGTTTGTTTTGGGAATCAGTTCTCGTCCTTCACCTTCGGGATGTTTACGTAGCTGCCGCGGTGATCGACATCCGGCCTACCATGAGGGTACCGTCGGCGGTGGAAACGCTCGGTGGAAACGAGGCATTTAAAGGCTCCGCTGGGCTCACGCTTGGCCATTTCAGATGGTAGGCGACTTTCCGCTCGCGCTGTCGGATGTCCGCGCGGCTTCACGAGCGAGCGCATGCGTTCGACGAGCACGGAAGCGACAGTTCCACGGGAGTGCGCCCACTTGTCGTGCCGCCTGACAGAATGCTGCGCCTTCTCTCTGTCCGCTCGCTATTAGCAGGCGCTACAAGGACTCCATGGCTGGCCATCAGACCCCCCCCCCCCCCCCCAAAATGTTTTCTCAACGGATCTCCACGAATCACACAAGTGGTCAATTTTGTCTTCAAAACGGCGAATTTCGCCGAAAGGTGACTAGTTTGCATGCCTGGAGATAGCCCCCGTGGTCGACTCACTCATTGAAACGGGGATCCGTGTGTGAGCCACGGAACATCAGCGTCATTAACTTGCATTGGAGCGAATTCCGTGGCCACATCACGGAAATCGGCGTGTTTCCGTGATGTGTCCACGGATTTATTCGTCCGTAGTCATTTCACGGATTCCTGTGTGACCAGGTTGCCTCAGCGCAACAGTCCTATGTAGATAGGCCTATGCAGGGGCGGAGTGGGACACTAATAGCCACCGGGAGAATCCTCCCCGGTCCGGCCCTCCCCCCCCCCGCCAACAACGTTTTTTTTTTTTTTTTTTCAGTAATAAAAAAAGAAATCTGTAAAAATGAATGATATAATTATAATTAAGAAAATAAAAATGTGTAAAATAGGCCACAGTTCTGCTCTGTGCGGAAGAGAATTGGCACTCCGAGAATTGACGCACTTCCTTACAAGACCGGTAACCAACGCCGGTAAACAAAAGCAAGCAACCACGAACTTGCTCGCCTTCTCTGTCTGACGTGTCTTTAGGGTCATTCCATTAGACGTGGGGCCGCTCATATATCCCCCTACATTTCCGAAAATGGACTTGCCCTGCAAGCTGTTTATTGGATAAACGCATTTCCCAATCCCAGGAGTCAATTCAAGAACAAACAAATTAAAGTAAACTGTAGTTCGTATTATTTATTTATGGCTATGAAAGTTCTGTAACGCCTGAATAATGAAGAATTAAATGAAGTAAAAAGAAATTATATCAAAAAAAAAACATGAATGAGACATAGAGAGTAAGCAAGTGGTATAAATATTGGTTGGATGTTCACAAGATATACTGTATATTGTTTATTTCGGGGATTTTCGCGGCGTCTTGACGGGGAATAAATTATGCTCAGGGCCGGCTTGCAGACGCTTCGTGGCCGCTCACAACTGTGGGCCGGTCCAACTGACTTCGCAGGCCGCTACACAATTGCGGGCCGGTCCACCTGACCTCGCCGGCCGGCCGGCCGACCGGGAAATCTCCCGATCGTCCCGACGGCCACTCCGCCTCTGGGCCTATGTTTTATTTTGTTATTTTTTCTGTTTTCTTCATTATATAAAAAAGTGGAATTTTTACCATCTCACCAGTGTCCCTGGATTTCAACGGAACACTGGAATGAAGAAGACTCGTTTAGAAACTGTTCTATAGATTGCAATCTGCAATTACATATTATATATGTAGGGTCAAAATGTCTGCTGTCAAATAATACTGTATTCTTAGTTTATCCTTCAGAGTGTCGACATGAGTGGAGAATCTATTCAGGATATACCAATCCGGTTGTCTCCAGTTTATGGCCTGCCTACACCAAATGTGCAGTCCATACACGAGGAAGCATTGCAAACTGCACAAGTAAGATTAAGCACTACAAGAATCCCTGAACACATAATTTAAACTAGTGTAATATTACAGAGAACTGTTAAGATGTGATACAATTGTGTATCTGGATGGTATAAAAGGATAAAAGTAGGGAGATCATGTTCAACAGTAGATTCATTGTCTTTCAAATCCATCTTCAAAATACATTCACATACTCATATTTGGATATAGAAATGTGATAGCCTGCGTTATAAACTGACGGTGTGCTGTTTGAGGGCAATGAAGGGAAGCTTTCGAGCTTCATTAGTAGAAATAGCATTCCAACATTATTTGTACTTTGACACAAGGTAGCACACTTGAATAATCAAACTCAAGAGTGCCTCGAAGAGTTCTATTTATATAGAGTTGTTTATTTTAATAGATTATCTGTAATATACACCGACATAGTGACACATTTTTTAGAGGGGTCCTATTATGCTTTCCCGTTTTTACCTTCTCCTATTGCGCTTTACATATGTTATGCCTCAAAATTCTAAGCAACAGGGTGTTTCACATAGGGGTTGTAATAGGTGGAGAAAAAAATAATGCGCTAGACAACCCTTTATTGTTGTCAATCAATTCTATGAGGTCAAACAAATTAAATAATAAACACATGTGTAGGTTTCACAGGAGGACAGAGAGTGCAATAACAGGTCAAATCCACCCTGTGGCGGAAATGAGGTAGTACATGAATCATATTCTATGCCTGTTAAAGATAATTGGAACACAATGTCTACTTCAAAATGATACAAATAGCAAGAAGAATAACTGTTAAACTAAATAAGGCAAAAATAAGGACTTCAGAAAATAGAATATCTGTAGGGGTGTGTACTAATCCAAAATACACTATTCTCACACAAACAAAAAATTATTGACATTTGGGTCTTTCCTTCACTCATTGACCACTCTTTTTCCACAATTGTTATTGTCTTCTTCTCGCAGGACAGTGGATGGACTTTCACCCCACAAGATTTCCCGTCAAGTTCATACAGCCAACCTTTCTCATCAACCTCAGCTGGCAACTCCGGAAATCAAGAGAGTCCACGACAAGCATCAATTTGCAGGATAAATGTGGTTGACGATCTTGTGGCTGTATTTATGGACAGCAGCATTTTGAATTTGAGTCTGACGATGGACTTTGTCAATGAAAAAGCTATTGGTGACGTTGGAGTGTCAAGGGAAGTTTACACTGCATTCTGGGAGCAGTTTCTTGAACAGTGTGAAGGGGAATCGGAGCGAGTTCCAAAGCTGAGGCCAGATTTCTCTGAGGTTAAATGGCAAGCAGTTGGTCGAATCTGGGTGAAAGGATTCCTGGAACATGGTGTCATGCCAGTGAGGCTTTCAAAGGCTTTAATTTTAGCCTGCATCCATGGAATCGACTCAGTTGATACTGACATCCTGATGAGCTAATTTCTCGAATACCTCCCTTCTGTTGAGAGATCAGCTGTTGAAAAAGCTCTCCAGGGCACAATGGAGGAAAGTGATGAAGAGGAATTGCTTGACTTTTTCACAAGGATGGGTTCCCATATCCTACCTCCAAAGAAAAACATGGAGCCTGCCATCAAAATAATGGCTCACAAAGCCATTCTCCAAGAGCCAAAATATATACTCGATTGCTTCTCCACATCCATGGCACTTGTACAGATGAGGTTGTCAAACAAGCAAAGTGTGTTGTCTCTGTATGAGTCAAAGAAGGCCACAGGCAAAAGAGTGTTTCAACTGTTGGAAACTTCCAACGTGGTGAAAAATGCTGAACCAACCCAAGCAGAAAAAATCCTGCGTTTCTGCACTGGGTCTTCTGTCATATGTGTTGGCAAAATATTGGTTTGCTTCAACGCTGAAACCGGGCTCAGCAGAAGGCCCATTGGTCATACCTGTGGAGCTACCCTTGAACTACCGTGTACTTACAGTTCATACCCCGAATTTCGCACTGAGTTTGACAACATACTGTCCGGCAAATACTTGAATATGGATATACTTTAAACTTTTGGACAGTCTTAACTGGCTTGATAATACAAGTTGTAATATTATTTTAATTTCATTTAAAAAAAAAAATTGGTTCGTCATTGACTGTGTTTTATCGTTTTACCAGTTCTGTTTGAATTAACAGTCACTTACCTGCGAGCTACATGTGTTCGCTGCGTTCCAAATCGCATACTCTTTATTTTTTTCTATTCTACAGACATCTGATCATAAAAATAATCTATTTAGGATGCAGTGCGCATACACTTGGGACATACTTAATCCGTGTGCCTCACTGCCTTTTTTTTTCTTCCCCACATTTTCTAATTTGTTAGAAATTGTTAATTGTTAATTGACTCAATTGTTCTTGTGATCAGACTAGTATTACTTTTCATAACCTGACATGTTTTGATTGTTAATGTTCCTGCCCACATACTGTTCAAAATCCACCCAAAATGTCCTATAGGCAGCCCAAATAAAAAAAGATATTCCATTTTCGCCAATGTTTTGAAAGAAATAATATTTGAGGGAATATTTTTTGTTGTTGTTTTAGCAGCGAAATGCATTGTGTGTGTGTGTGTGTGTGTGTGTGTGTGTGTGTGTGTGTGTGTGTGTGTGTGTGTGTGTGTTTAACACGCTATTTTATGTTGAAATGCGACGTAATCCAGTGTTCACGAAAACGTACACTGTCAACGTATGCTTTTGGCAACTGGGTTCGCTCTCAGATAAACGTCTTTCTAACAAGATGACTTCATTAAAAGTTACTTAAAGAAACGGGGTTATAACACAAACGCAGGAAACACGTGAGCTGCTAGTTTAGCGAAAGCAGCGTCCCTTGCAACCCGACGTCGTTGAAACATGCGAGCGAGCCGATGAAATCTTCCTAATAACTATAAAACTAAAGATCAGACACAATCACTGACTGGAAATTATGCAAGTAAAAAGTATATTTCCCGCTAGAAATGTTATTAGAAACATGTTTAACGGTGAATCGGTGCTAAAATATTGCATTTCCCATTCAGATAATAAAGATTAATAAAGATCATACACATTCACTGACTGAAGATTATGCAAGGAAAATGTACATTTCTCGCTCGAAATGTCATTAGAAACACGTTTAATGGTGTATCTGTCCTAAAATATTGCATTTCCCATTCAGATAAAGATTAATATAGGCTATGTAACAATTTCACCAAATGCTAGGAGAACGTATCGCCCCCCTGTTGGTGCTATTCCCCCATTCATTTCGAATGAACACGCCTTGCGATGTGGACAAACGTATCTATTTTACGCCTTGGCTTGATACCGGGTTGAAATGTCAAATGTTGTTGCTCTGGTGTCAAGACAGCTGATTTTATACAGGTTTCAGGCCATCCTACTTGAACCGGCAGGATGACCGCACCCCCTGCTGTATACAATCAGCTGTCTTGACACCACAGCAACATCATGTGACATTAAGAAGAAGACTGCAGGAACTTGTCATGGTATGAGAGGTAATACTAGTCTGATTACAAGAACAATTAAGTCAATTGTTCTTGAACAAGTACAATTATTAATTCATTGCTAAGTTTTTCATCTCGCTAATGTGGCCAGTGTAAGATGTGGCCTGAAAATACCAGGAAACAGCACTAAACTTGTTTGGCAATTTTTTGTTTATTCAGAGTTCCACACCAGGATTAAATAGGGGATAGCAATATAGTTACAGTAATAGAAAAAATTCCAGTCTCAACAAAACATGAATAGCGTGTATTGTCGTTTTTAACCCCTCTCTCAGTATTTGAAACTATAGGTTGTAAATGCACAGATAATTTCAAAATGCTTTTCTGTCGGTAACATGTCAATATTTGTACTGATTGGCCATCAGAAGTTCAGAGTAAGATAGATACATCCATTTTTTGGTCCCATCATTTGAAATCCAATGATATTCTATCAAGTCCTTCTCAACCATGGCTCAGATAACCCCCATGACAGTCTCGTTGTGGAAATACAAGAGACGTCAAAGCACCGACAAGAAACACTTGCGTTACAGTGTGTGTATTCACACACATGTGGCGCTCGCACGGTTGTGTCTCATTGGCGGGCCAACGTCTCTGAGCGGGCCAGGCAGAGTAAGGGGAGGAGCTTAGATGCTTTATGACGACATAAATAAAGACATTCCAAATCAGCGCGCTTGAGCCTCGTTTTTTCAAAGGCGAGCAGAACAGCTAGTGCTCGTTTTACACCAAATGCAAGTTTTAGCCACTGGGGGACCATAGGCAGGCTAGGGGAACTCATATTTATGTTAGAAAACCTCATAAAGTGAGATTTTCATGTCATGGGACCTTTAAAGGAAACTTATAAAAGGAAAAGAACAGCAAGGTGAATTATTTACATATGTGACCAGAAACTTATAAAAGGAAAAGAACAGCAAGGTGAATTATTTACATATGTGACCACAAAATACGTCTGACCTACACACATGCCCTGATGGCCTCTCTGAGGTGCATGTACAAGTTCACTGCCTGATATGGATCTGTTGCTAGGGTGAGATTGGACTCAGCCAAAAAGATGTTGCATAGTTCATACAGATCTGGATCACACGGTTTGGTCTGGCGAAAGATGCATTCGTTTTTGCACAGTTGAAATTCACCATCTTCAATTAGGGAAAGGAAGTCTCTTGTCCCATAGAGTTCAGGTACTGCAAACATCACGTTCGGCCGACCGCTGGGGATGTTAGGATTTTTCGATGGCCTGATAGTGTGTGTGTTCCAAACCTGTGCCGTGTCATCCAACTCATCCTGTTAAAAGCAAGAATATAAAAACAGTAAATACATTAAGGAAGAACTATAAATGCATATCCAAGGCTGTTCGCAGATTTTTTTTAAGTGGTAGCACTGGTGCCAGCAAGCACAAACATTCAGTAGCATAAAAATACATTTCAGATTCACAATCAATATTATATCCTTGTGTGCAGTAATAATTGTAGAAACAATTAATAGGGCTGCACTTATTTGGACAAGAGTCTAACCTGCCAATAGCAACTTTTTCTGATTCAGAATTGTTTCCCCCCCCATAGAACAATAATATGAATGTCTATAACTGTATATTGTTTATGTATACACATAATTATTATATTAATGATAAACATTTTTAGAACATTTCCTTTTAATTAAAACCAAACTTTCTACATTGAACACTGCCTATTTAATTAATTAGTAAACATATTTCTGCAATTTAGGATAAATTAAATAGGTTGTTGTGAATGTTTTCGGAGTTCTTCAATGGCTTATTTCAAAATGTGTCTATAGGCTACTGTTGACTGCTCTCAGCTCTCTGCAGCTGAAGGACAAGATGTGTCCAGCCAAAGTGGCGGCTGGACTCAACAACGACTACTTTACCCAGTTTGGTGATTGTTAATTTTGAGCCCTCTAAGCAGTGGCGTGCATCATCCTCTCTGTGTCTCAAAGACAGCATCTGTTCATTAACAACCTGTCGCACTAGTGCGATTAGCCTACCAAATTAAATCAAGCACAACATTGTAGCATTCACCCTCATCCCCCCCAACCTGTCTCTTCCTTTCACGTCCCTCTCTGTCAACTCCTCTGTTTATCTCTCCCTTTTCTACTTTTCCTCTTCTTCCTCTAATCCTACCCCTCATATCTCACTCACATAAGCTACACATATATACACATGTATATAATTAATTTACTCACCTGGATGAGTCCCATGCAACAAAACTGAAGGAGACCTTTATCCAGAAACCCACCATCAAAGAAACCGTTGTCTCTGAGGTCTGCAAACAAAGTTAACCAGAACTCCACGCACTCCCTACGGAAAAAAACCCACCAATATTCAATCCTTTGATTGGCGGTGCTGGCTCCCTCCAAGTAACTGTCAATGGTGCAGTCTGGCTGGATGGGGACGAGGAAACGCTGAAAGCCTCGGACGCAGCCATTTTCGGTTCCAAGATCGCCGCGCACAACTCTGGGACAGCCACCCAAACGCTGCACTGCTTCTATGTAATACCCTCCGATCAACTTGGGTCACCGCTTGTTGTGTAAGCATTGAGCCAAATCATTTTCCTTGAGAAGCCATCAATACTTCCATTGATACAAATGCCATATGGCTTAAGTTTATCATAAGAGTCAATGTGCCATATGAAGTTCGGCCCTTTAGAGAAGTAGTTTCGTCGTCTGAGACGTCTTGCTAGCCTTCTTGACACTCCTCTTGGATCGAGCTCTTTTAACAACAACCGCACATCCTCTTTCCTCACACGCAGTCCATGCTCCCTGCATTTAGCGTACATCCATCGGTACCCGGGTTTCGTCCTCCCCCCGGCCAGCTGTTCGCACTCTCGTCCCTTAGCGAGCCCTAAGGGAGGCTCTTTGTCGCCGGTTAGTGGATGGCGGTGGTATATGCCATCCAACACAAACCCTCGGGCCCGTCCGGGCCGAGGTTTAAGGGGCGGGATGCCACATCGTGTGTTAGCTGGGATGGTGCGTCTTCAGATGTTTTATCACATTGCTGGTATTAAAAGAAGTACTTTCCTTTCCGACTCTAAACACCGTAGCATTACAGATCTTACACTCTGCCTTACTCCTGTCATCATCCTTTATCTTAAAATGTTCCCAAATCGCCGACATGATTTAACATGTGACCGTTAACATGTCGCAGCCAACTTTCACACACACGAGCCTTTGGCGGAATCTCAGAAGAGTTTCGGCTCATTATCGCCCCCTAGACATTGAAGTTAGGTAGGACAACTCATCTCCGCATGCGACCGGTTTGATGTAGGCTACTAATATAGTGCGTGGTATCGGCAATTAAAAAACGATTACGATGCGTGTGTTCCGAGAATCCTAAAGTTTTGGTGAATTTTCCTGCCATGGGGAGGTGAGAGGCATAATTTGGACCTACGCAAGTGTTAGTGGCTCCAGTGTGGGCCATCATTGGCATGCCTCTATAATTTATCAGAACCTGCAGTATCGGTTCCTCACCAGCTTGTTTTGTGATTGCTACAAGCTGACCATCCCCCTGTGGATTCTCTGGGCACCCCTAGTATCCCTGACCCATAAAGGGACCCTGTTGTCCCTGGTTGTAGTTCCCTTGATCTTGCCTCCCCTGATAACCGTTACCCTGTCCTTGCTGGGATGGAAGAGGGTTAGTCAAACAATTTCTCTTCATATGTCCTTCCTGGTTGCACCCATAACATATTAAAGGACCTCTGCGTTGTCCTTGGAATCCTTGCTGTTGATTATTTTTATACTGCCCTTGGGACCCCTGTTGCTGATTATTCTTATACTGTCCCTGGGGCCCCTTGTTGTGATTCTGCTTGTTCCCACCCATTGGGTTCCCATTGTTATGTGTGTGTATATTTATGGCAGGTGGAGTGGGTGACCATTGGCTCTGAGGCTGTTGTACTGGGGGGAAGAATGCCTGTTGAGGAGGTTGGGTTTGTGGTGCGCCCTGCTGGACGGCTTGCAATATTGTATCAACAGACTCTGAAACAACCGCCTGTTTCTTCTTCTCTTTCTCTTTTCTTGTAAGTTCTTCCAACTGAAGCTGAGATAGCTTCCTCTGCACCTCTTTGCTTTGTTCCTGTATTTTGTGTTCATTTTGCCGATATTTGTCCACTGCATGAACCACATGATCGCAGAAGTCTCTGTGAGATTTATTTGTAACCAGTCCAACCACATCATCCAGCTTAACTTTGATTGGGCTAGGTAGAATCTCTATCACAGAGTTTCTGAACATGACCGAAAACACAGGATGGATCTCAGGATCCTCATCCGTCTCCAAGCGCCATCTGTCTACTTGGGCCTGGAGGTAGGATGCAGGATTCTCTGTGCCATTAATGGGGAGGCCTCTCATGTTTTTATGATCGATATGGGTAGGGAACTCCCTTCTGAGTGTGTTCCACATCGCCACTCTGTAACGATCAAGTGTAGTCCCATCATTCATTCCGTCCATTATATCCAACCCTCCATTCCTCAGTACAGACTCCATTTTAGATAACCCCAATACTCTTGCCAACAGAGCTTTCAGGTCCCCCACTGCGATTAGCTTTCCCACTGTGAGTTCCTCAAATGTTCTAATCCATTTAGACGCCCCGTTATGTATGTTAGGGAGTTTAGAAATGACTCCCTCCAAGTCCTGTGAGCCCCATGGTTGATAGTAGACCTGTTGTCCTTTGACTAAAATAGGAAAATGTCCTTTTGTTTTCCTTTGTGATCTCCTTTGTTTCTTATCTAACTCGAATGGTGTGGGGCTTAGTACTGATGTACTGCAGCCAGGCTCCTCTGTCGCTGGGCTCCCACTATACCCCTCCCCCTTGAGTTTAATACTCTTTCTTGTTTGCCTCCTCTGAGACTTCGTCCTCTTCTTTGTGTTTTTTCCTCTCCTTTTCTTACTAGGAAAGGGCCCTTCGCAAATTCGCTCATTATCACCTTTCACATTTTTATTACTGTGCTCATCACCACTTGTCTCATCTTCGTCCTCATCTTCACTCTCACTAGAACTAGTGTCAGCACTGCTACACTCTTCCCTTGCTTTCCTAATTCCCTCATAACAGTCCATGTGTATGGGTGCACCCCTCCTCCCCTGTGTGTTACATTTATTATCTCATTTCATCTAGTGTGACTTCCCCTTTAACTTCTAGGTCGTCTGTTAACAGTGGATACATCTTAGTTGGTTTGTACGGTGGTGGCTCAAGCTTCAGAGGCAAAGGTTGAGCCTGTCCTTTCTTTGTGATTATTTTCCTGGCCACTCGTTGTAATGCGCGCCACCTCTCTCCCTCCTCTTCGAACAAAGCTAGCACTAACTTTTCCCTGTCTCTCTTCTCCAAAGCCTTTTTACCACTTCTGCTAGGTTTGTAGTTCCTTATTACTACCTCCATGTCTCTACACATTGTTGGATCAAAAGTCCCTCCCGCGGGCCATATTGTGCCTGATTTAACAGTCCGCTTCTCCCACTTTTCAGAAATTCGTTTTATCTCATTTCTGAGGAGTGGGTTGTCTCTACTCAAAACTTCTACCGCTGTTGGTGCCATTTTTTAATTATTACTTTATTACTTTATTTATTTATTTTGAAATACTCTATTTATTAATACAATTTATTTGAGTTTATTCTAATAGTTAGTTTAAATACTTTATTACCTCTAAGCTACAAATGTGAACTCTTCCTAAGCGCTCGTCTCCCTCCCGAAGATTGGAATGTGGCCCCTTTCACTGTTATCTTTAACCCTGGCCCGCAGGCTCCTGCTCGTACCCTGTGAGATTGCTCATGCACGTGCAGTTAGAGTCAGCGCGATGATGTTTAAGTCAAAGAAGATTTACACATTTATTCAGTATTTCAACAAATTAACTATTCTCTATCCGTCTAATTTATTTATGATTATCAATTACTTCAAACAAATTAACTATTCTCTGTCCGCCTAATTTATAGACAGAATCAACAAAGAAATAAACCGGGTCGTAAAAATCTCCGAGGTAACTTAATCCTAACACGACTTAAATACAGACAATAAACCGATTCATACAATTTTAATATTATATTGAAAAATGTCCGAATTGTTTGTAATTAATTACAAAGAAAAAGTTGACCCAGTGCCGAAACTGGCCTTTTAATTAAAACATGAACAGTCGGATTGATAATGAATCAACCAGAATTTCAAACAAGAACCATTGCTTCACAGTGCCAAGACCAAAATTACAAAATGGTCCTTTCTTTAGATCCAATACTGCAGCGTGATTGGAAGATTAATGGGTCAAACTCATTAAAACAGAACGTCAAACAACAAGCCCATTCCCCAAAACAATGGTTAATCACATAAACATTCGAACAGATCAAAAACAGACAAGAAGCTTCTCAAAATACCAACTCATACGGTACCCCAACCAAGAAACGTATCCGTTCAAAATGTGCGGGAACCTTGTTTTCTCAAAATGCCAAGTTTAGAATTAAAAATTTACTCAATCGATCCGATGATCAGAAAGTCGTTCAATCGGCCCAAAATAAGAGAAAATTCACTCAGTTGATCCAAGATCAGGAAACTGTTCAATCGGCCCAAAATAAAAGAGAGAGTTCACTAAATCGATCCAAGATCAGAAGACTGTTCAATCAGCCCAAAATAAAAGAAACTCACTCAATCGATCCGAGATCAGAAAGCTGTTCGATCGGCCCAAACCAAGAGACAATTCACTAGTCGGTACTTCAAGGAAACTTTTCTCAAATAAAAATGAATTCATCAACGGCAATGAATTCCAACCCAGCTCTCTGGGATACTCTCAGTCATCCAACAGGTAGGCCTAGGCCTACTTCAACCGACCTGCGGACCTGCACTGTCCTTCCTTCATCCTTCCTCCAGAAGACAGCCACAGGACTTTACAGAAGGCCTATTTAAACAAAACACCAAAACACCAATAACAACAACTCGTATCAAAATAGGGAGCCACAAAGCGTCTTGGTCATTTAGAACCACAGAACGCGTTATGGCATATGTGCGCGCGCACGTCAATCTCTTCCGGAGCCCCCGTATCTCTCACTCGCTCATTTATCTATAATTTTGGTTTGTTTGATCAAAGAGACACTTTACCTGCTGCTGAGCGTTTCAGACGGGGCAAGAACAGATCAAACGACTCTATCCTATATATGGCAAGACAACTTACCCTTGAGCTCTGGTCGTATGATCCGTTCGCGTCCCGTCCTCTGGCCCGGCAGCTGACGAGTCCCTATTTCATCCTGTTCGTGACGCCAAATATGTAGTGGATTAACTGAGATATATAACACTTAGACTAATTCAAGAGAGAGAGAGAGTAAAATGAAAACAAGGGGTCCGGAGCAAGAATTGAAAAAAGACTTTATCGTGAAGAAAAACAACAACGACAACAGCCTGAGTAGGTCTATAGAGTCACTGCTCGAACATCGACTCCAGCTTCACTTTATACACATACAGGAATTTCTTTGTTACAATGGAGTCCCAATGGGGTTTCCGCCCAGTCAATCTTTGTCTCAGCATGCTATCAACCGCGCCCTGGTCTGAGGTCCGCATGGATTGACCTCGTTAGCCAAGATGACCCAAGGCTGAAAGGCTGAGGTCAACATGACTTGACCCCGCAGTTCCCTGGACATTCCTGTGCTCCATCTGTTCTGAACCCAGACTCTGCAAGCATCATGTGCTTTCCACCATTTAAAATATTAAACCTATTAATAATCATGGTTTACCATAGAATATACTCACTAATTTCTACCACACATACAACAAACATGCTTGGTTATTTGACATACCATGTTAGCCTCGGGAGTTGCTTGTCGGACAAGGAACTGTGTCAGAGCTCCCTGACTTCTCCTCTGGGTCTTGTTCTTCTTGTGTGCTTCACCAGAAGCATGTTCTACGTATGTCAGACAACCGTGGCTTACCAAAAATGTACGTTTGCCTACTGTACAGTTCGCCTTGAACTCATCTTCTCGAACACTGTCTATCCATTTAAAGTCCTTTTCCCACTCTTTTCTGTATTTTGCTTTTCTTTTTCCTTTTTTTCGTTTTGGCGTGCCGGGAGGAGGAGGTAGACAGTCGTCGTCTTCACTCGAGGACGAGGTAGCTGCAGCATGGGGAGCCATTGTTGTTGGTGTTTTCAGTTGAATGAAGTCGGGCGAGATCGCTTCAGGCAGCAGCAGAGACAATCACTGTGAAGGATGTATTCTAGCAACCACACAAATCTGCTGCCATTGGTCGGTACTCATGACAGCCGATTCCGTTTTTTACGGGATGGTTGGCAAGTCTGCACAGTGAGTGACGGAAGAGAAGAATCACTCTCATTCATCCACGATCCGAAATACGGGACAAAGTGCGTCCCGTATCAGTTCATTACGGAACACGTCTTTTAGTTTCCAAATAAGGGACGATTCAGTTTTTTACGGGACGGTTGGCAAGTCTAATAGTGTCTTACTGACTGTAGCATCTTATGGGGAAAGAAGCAACGGTGATGGACCGTAAACGCCCTATCCATACTATGGGTCTGTGAAACGCCAATGAATGCCAAGCACATACGGTGTGCTTAATAAATTATTTATTTATGTTTTTGTTATAATGCCCACCGTTTTTATTTTTATGCCCACCGTTATCATTTTTTTACTGCCATTTATGAAATAAATATGAACTAATGCCACAATTATTCATGTCCGCAATCATCACAGAGTCCACAAGCAGCGCAGGTCACAATCAACGATGGGTCACAATCAATCACATCGGACCGTCGAATTCTGCGACCCCACTGTACATGCGGGAAAAGTAGTCAAACCCGAACCAAATTTTTTCAGGTCATTTGTCGTCCTCATATCTGTATGAGTAAACAGTTATTCATGTCTGCGATCATCAAAGAGTCCACAAGCAGCAGGTCGCAATCCACGATGGGTCACAATTAGAGCTGTCAAGCGATTAAAATATTTAATCGTGATTAATCGCATTAATGTCATAGTTAACTCTAATTAATCGCGATTAATCGCAAATTATTTTTCTATGCTAAATATCCCTTGATTTTTTTGTCCCATAATTCTTCTCATTTTAATTCTCTTATCAACATGGTGAAGTGCATCGGCTTGCCTTGTGCAAATGATTTTTTATTGATAACAACATTGGCATATACACTGATCAAAACAGGACGATACAAAAAAAGAGCCTATAGTGCAATTAAACGACTGCTTTGAACAAATGTCATTTGAACATAGCAGTCAGGCTACTGCTTCTTTGTTTTGAGCCAAAGAAAAAAAAAAAAAAAAATTTTTTTTTTTTTTTTTTTAATAAAATAATTGCGTTAATCGCGCGATAAAAAATTGAACGCCGTTAAATTTGGTTTGCGTTAACGCCGTTAATAACGCGTTTAACTGACAGCTCTAGTCACAATCCATGATAGCTGGTGGGTTATCCAAAAAGAGGCATTGCTGTCAATTAACCTACCTGCCTCATTTTGTAAACAACGATGACGTCGGATGTGTCTGATTAGTTCCAATTTGAATTCCGTAACATAAATAGATTGACAACCGTCATCAGAAAGTTAACGTACACTTTTTGAGCTGCAGTTTCAAGAGCGTATTTGTATAATATAGGCTATATTATGGAGAAACAAATGTTTGAGGAGTTGAGGGAGATTCTCATCAATGGAGAATTTCCCAATGAAACTGACAAAAAACAGCGCTGGACAATTCGACGACGAGCCTTGATCGAAGGGTATACCCAAACTAGATATTTAATATATTTTATCAATAAATAATTTATCAATAAATTATGCAGTTATGCATTGCAATTCATGTGAGGCCTGTAGGCCAAATTAAACCAGGCTTAAAGGGTTCTCAACAATTGCCATCCTCTTCTAGACGGCGAATTGTTTTATGTCAGACACAGGGGCTCGGACAAGGAGGAAAAGTTGAAAGTGGTCTGTGGCAGCTGAGCCGATGCCTTATTTAAAGAATTTCACTGCAGCAACATTGGTGCACACTGCGGCCAAATTCGTACCAGGACAGGGATTTCACAAAGGTTCTACTGGCCTTGCATGTCCACGACATTGCTAATTGGGTTTGTTTTTGCTTTCATATTTAACAATTTTCTACTTTATTCATCACAAGAAACGGCAAATCACATGAAAATATCTTAGGTATCAGAATGCACTGTGTCGGCAAAATCGCCATGACCTCAAGCTTGGCACAGAGTATAAACCAGTAAAGGTAAACATTTCATTCATTCATCATATTTTCATCATATTTCATGTGTGAATGACATAGCAATTACCTCTTTCTCTGTCTTTCTTTCTTTTCCAATAGACCAAAGTTCCTTTTGAACTAATAGGCATGGACCTGGTTGGCAAACTTGTGATAACTGATCAGGGAAATCAGTACATTTGTGTAATGGTAAACTACTTTACACGATAGTCACAGCCACAGGCCTATGCCATCAAATCCAAATCTGCCGCCGAGGTCACAAAGTGTATTCTGAAATTTGTCTATCAATTTGAGGTGCCACAGAGAATACTCACTGACCAAGGAAGAGAATTTATCAACCAAGTATGTATTTTTATCGCTATTTTAGCAAACATTTGACCTTTCAAATTATTATGTTTTATTTATTCAATGTTACAATGGGGTTAATTTGTTCTCTGCACCATTCATACAGATCAACACCGAAGTGTGCCAAATTTTGGGGATAAGGAGTCTCTGTTCCCCATACCACCCCCAGACGAATGGGTTGGTGGAGAGATTAAATGGCACTATACAGAGGTTAGAAGATGTATTTTACAACTAGATCAATTGATAAAATTACCTTGTTATAAATCGAAGAAACAGCATTTAATATACTCAAATAAAAGGGTAACATTAAACTTTTTTAAACTGTCTAGAGCTCTGGGGAAGCTCGCAAGAGAAAAACCCAACATATGGGATGGATACCTGGATGCTGTCATGTTTGGTTTGTGCACCAAAAGGCAGCTCACAATCCGCTTCTCTCCATTTTTCCTGATGTTTGGGAGGGAAGCAAGGTATCCATCTCAGGTGCAGGAAAACTATGAGGTTAGTTGGAATGTTTATATATATTCTCTTGTTCTTCAAAAAACAGTTTTGAACAATTATTGAATGACGTTAGTTATGAACTGTAATCAAATTAAATAACCAATTTTGTTTTTTACAGGTCGATGGGTCCTTTGAGGAGCAGTTCAATGAAGAGGAGGTGGCAATGGACATCGAGCGACAGGACAAAGTTGTCAACATTGTCCAGCAAAAGCTGGAGAAGGTTCAGGAGAGAACCAGAGGGAGACTGCAATCCCTGCGAAAGAGAAAGAGCTTTAAGGTGGGGGACATGGTGTGGAGGAATAATGTCCGTAGCCTGCAGCGAAAAGGGGGAAAGCTCGATCCTGAGTTTCTTGGGCCGTTCACAGTGGTGAACATTGAAGAAAAAAGTGTTGCCCTTGGGGATAGTTCAGGAAAATCTATCCACAAGGTCAACACTGATCACCTGAAGCTGAACAATACCCCAACCCCAAGTATTCCTCAGAGGTTAAGATTTCCACCAGCCTCTTCCATTACCTCCACTCCACCTGCTGCCACCTCCACTCCATCTGCCACCTCCACTCCACCTGCCACCTCCACTCTACCTGCCACCTCCACTCCACCTGCAGCCACCTCCCCTCCACCTGCCACCTCCACTCCACCTGCCACCTCCACTCATAATTATCCCTCCCTGCTACTTTGTAGTTCCCCAAAACACCCTGAAACAACTTGAGTCTCACATACTTATGCCACCATATGCCACTAACAGTGCAAGCAGGCCAATGGCAACAAGGCACGCAGTCATTCCTCCCTCACTTTAAAAACCAACAGCCTCCACTGTACGAATGGAAATACATTTACCATGAGATCATGTTCTCACTTGCTGTGTGTGTATGTGTTTCCGTTGCCGTGTTCCGATATCCATACTTCCATGAGTACACTTAAACGAAGTACACTATCCGCACTCACTAAGTGCGCTAATTTTCAGATGTCAGTGTTGATCCAAATCAAATACTCCGTGGTGCACTAACCGGAAATTATGATAATAAACATTCCGCTTTGATCGGTGAACTCTTTAAGCTGAGCAGCTATAAAAAGCTATAAAAACTACAAAATGACTTTTAATGCAGGCTATGTGGAAAATGCGCCGACTTTGGCTCAGCCTGGCTCCGCCCTCTTCCGCTACGTAGCTAAGATGGCTGCCGTTGAGAATGAAAATGTACATCGCCACACACTTGACCGTTTTGAGTACACCATCCGGGTCCTTTCAGTACACTTATTTTCGCCCGATCTGAATCGGAACGCCCTGCTCAAACTTAGGCTAGTAAGTAGAGATATTGGAACACGGCATGTGTCTCTGTTCTAGTGCTTCATCTTTGTACAGCTGACAGCAGCTAACAATAAATAATATTATTTTTAAGTACAAATGTACCTCCTGCATGAGATGTGCGTAGCAGAATAGGGCCACAGTCCTACGCTACTGTATGTTGTTATATTTTATAACATCTGTCATAATGGTGGTACTTGGGTAGACAAATATTATCTGTGGTGGTACTCAGTGTAAAAAGTTTGAGAACCACTGATTTAAGGAAATATTTTGAGTAAGTCCACTGAATTGCTTTTCATCTATTTTTTTATATTTCATATTAGTCAATATCTTATTAAATACATACTCGGAAGAATAATAAATGTTCTCTGCATTTGGCATTCGGGACCTCAAAAACTGGCCTTAGTGAGTGTCTTCATTAATTAGGTTACACAGGTAACAAAGAGAGAAGTGGAGGGTCTCAGTAGCACTCACATTAATACAGTTTTAGTAGCGGATTAACGCTCCCGCTACGAAAGCAATCCCAGTATGAGTTCCCACCGATCAGTCCAGTTTTTTTGTTGAAAAAACAAGTTTTCCGTTGACTGTCCTGTCTGAACCCGTTTTGTACCTTGAGTTCTCCTGCCAATTTGGTTCTGACCTCACGCTGTCACCAGCCGCATGATTTATGATGTTTATACCCAGGGGCAGTTCTAGGGGCGGGGCCACAGGGGCCCTGGCCCCTGCTGGAATCTGATTGGCCCCTGTTCCGTCAATCAATTGACGAGCTGAACTACCTGAGAATTCAACAATCACAGATGCAGTTCCAGACCCAAACTATTGGGGGCAGTAATGTGTCAATGCAACTTACACCGGGATCCCACCGGACGCGTACGCGCCGCGGAACGGCTGTGCCGCGGAACGGCTGCGTCCTCTGCCCTGCGTCCATTCCTACCGGGCGCGGAACGGCAGCGTAGCGCTGCCTTGCGAGCCAGCCAGCCAGCCAGTATTCACGCGAGATCACGAGATCACGCGATAATTCTAAACCTAATGTACTCACCTTCCACTCCCAAAACTATTGCAATTAAATGCCACGCTATGTCCTTTCTGACATTTTCCTTATAAAAAGGATGATTTGGTACATAAATGACTTCATGTTGCTGAACTTCGACAATGAGTCTCTCGTCGTCAATGTTGCCGACCCTCTGAGACCCACCGGTCATGACGTAATAATGTTGATGTGAAGTTACATGAGCTGAGTATTGTGTTTTATTTTGAAAATTGACCGGATGCTCTATGGCTTTTACTTTTCACTTCCTGCCCGGCTCGACCTGCTCTGTCGAAATTGACGCGGTTTAGCAGCGGCTCGCGGCAAAAATAGAATTGGACGGAAAGATAGCGCCGCGGCGCGGCACACCGCTCCTGGGACGCTGCTGAAACGTTCCGCGGCGCGCCCGGTGGAAATGGTCTCATTGATTATAGTGGAAGCGATCAGCAGCGTGACCGCGGCGCAGCCGTCCCGCGGCGCGTACGCCTCTGGTGGAATCTAGCCTTTAGGAGAAGAAGCGGACCTGCTGAGGTCATCCCCCCCCCTTGCCCGTCAACAACTCCGCGCAAGGCCGGCACGGCCCCTGAATGTAGCATGTGGCCCCTTAATTCAAAGATTCAAAGATTCAAAGGTTTTTATTCGCCATTTGTGCATAAACCAAACAGTTCAAACACATTGGAATTCTTGTGCAGGGCTTCCCAAGTCAAGTACAGTATTAATACAATTAAGAGAGAGATCGAGAGAGATCGAGAGAGAGAGAGAGAGAGAGAGAGAGAGAGAGAGAGAGAGAGAGAGAGAGAGAGAGACAGAGAGACAGAGAGAGACAGAGAGAGACAGAGAGAGAGAGAGGGCGCAGCACAATAAATAGTAATAATAAAAAAGTATAAAGAGTTTTTAAAAATTGAGATAAGGATAAATTGCATGTTGTGCATTGCATTGCAGAGAGCACCACAATTTAAAATTTAAAAATTTAAAAATATATATACATATTAAATTAAATTGAAATCAGCATTGCAACCATACTGTATAACCACATGTAGCAGCGTTATTGCAGGTAGGAAGTGGGGGTAGGGTGGTGAGTATATATATATTCAAATAAATAAATAAAATAAATAAGTAAAATACAATATTGCACATTGTATTTTTCAGATGTTCTCTGTTAATGCCATCAGTCGCACTGTTGCAGGGAAGAAGCTATTGAAGAATCTTGTTGTGTGTGTGATGACACTGTCCGCTCTACTGTGTCTGAGTCTGTATTTGCAGTGTTTGTTAATGAGTAGAGGGTGAGCTGGGTGGAGGGAGTCTCTAATGATTCTCACTGCCCTTTTCCGACAGCGCTGACTGTAAATAAAGTCCATGGAGGGAAGTGTGGTCCCAGTAATCCTTTCAGCAGTCTTTATGACCCTTTGGAGTGCCCTCCTCTCTGCCTGTGTGGTATTCCCATACCAGACAGTGATACCTGAAGTGAGAATGCTCTCTACAAGTCCACTGTAGGCCAGGGTGAGAGGACGCTGGTTTAGTCCCGATTTCCTGAGCAGACTGATGAAATACAGCCACTGCTGGGCTTTTTTCACTGGGGCAGCAGTGTTAAGAGACCAGCTCAGGTCAGACATCACCTGCAGTCCCAGGAATCGGTGGTTGTCCGCAGCGTATTTGATGACAATGGTGTTATCGTGTGTAGAGGCACAATTATGCGTGTACAGGGTGAAGAGTTTGGGACTGAGGCAGCAGCCCTGTGGTGAACCTGTACTGACTATGAGCTCAGCAGACACCCGCCTCCCCACTCTCACCACCTGTGGTCTTTCAATAAGGAAATCTAGGATCCAGTTACAGGTGGGAGTCGGGACACCGAGGTCCGTCAGTTTACCAATCAGCTTGCCCGGGCGGATGGTGTTGAAGGCAGAGCTATAGTCCAGGAAAAGCATTCTGACATATGTTCTGCTGTTGTCCAGGTGTTGCAAAGTGTGATGTAGGGCTATGGCCACCGCGTCATCCACTGATCGGTTGGGGCGATAGGCAAACTGGGATGGGTCGACAGTGTCCGATACTGTGTAGTTTATGTGGGTAAGAACCAGCTTTTCTAGGCACTTCATGGGGGCTGAAGTTAGCGCCACCGGCCTTAAGTCATTCAGCGTGGATGAATTAGGCTTTTTTGGAACCGGTATGATTATGGATGATTTAAATACTCGGGGGACTACTGCCTGGGAAAGGGACAGATTGAAAATGTCAGCATACACACCCACTAATTGTTCCCCACAGGCCTTCAAGACTCTTGGATGAACGCCATCTGGTCCCATAGCCTTATGGGGGTTCACCTGCTTCAGAGCCCTCAGAACCTGTGCGTGTGTAACCTGGAAGGCAGTGTCCATGGAGTCACAGGGGGCTTTTGAGGGAGTGTCTGTGTTCAGCCTGTCGAACCTGGCATAAAAGTTATTAAGGCGGTCTGGAAGGGTGGCATCTCGGGTGTCTTGGGTCGTCATGGTAGTCCTGTAATTTGTAGCTGCCTGGATTCCCTTCCACATGCTGCGCGTGTTGTTGTTCAGGTAGAGGCTTTCAAGTTTTTGGGAGTGGGCCCTTTTTGCAGCTGTGATGGACCTCTCAAGGTCATACCGGGCTCTCTTATATTCCTCTTGATCTCCTGACTTGAAGGCCTCTCGTCTAATTCTGATGTTTTGTTTAATGTCCCCATTAAACCAAGGTTTTTGGTTAGGGAACACACGCACAGATCTTGGGGGTGCACATATAGACGTGCACCAGCTGATGTAGTCGCTCACAGTCTCTGTGTAGTCGTGGATGTTGTCTGTGGCATCTCTGAAGATGTTCCAGTCTGTGGCCTCCAGGCAGCCCTGCAGACTCGCCTGTGCACTGTCAGTCCAGGTGTTAACAGTTTTAATTGTGACTGGTCTCGCCTTGAGCCTCTTGATGTACGCAGGCCTTAGTATTATTGCTAGATGGTCAGATTTGCCGAAATGGGGTAAAGGTGCAGCAAGAAAAGCATTTTTAATGTTGCAATAGCATTGATCCAGTGTTTTGTTTCCTCTGGTGGGGAAAGTCACAGACTTATACAGTTTTGGAATATATTTCCGAAGGTTACAGTGGTTGAAGTCTCCCAGAATGATGAAAGCAGCATCAGGGTAAGAGTTGTCATGCTCACTGATCGAGCCGTGCAGTTCTTTAAGTGCAGCCTCCTCATTGGCTGAGGGGGGGATGTACACAGCGCTCACAATTATGCATTGCAATTCTCTGGGTAAATAAAACGGCCTTAGCCTTACCGTCAAATATTCCACGTTTTCCGAACAGGATTTGGAAATAATCCTGCAGTCCTTGCACCAGGATTGTTTGACGTAGATGGCCGTTCCACCTCCCCGGGTTTTACCGCTATCCCTAGCGCTCCGGTCCCCCCTGAAGACCGTATATCCGTCCAGTGTCACAGCCGCGTCAGGTGACTTTTCCCCCAGCAATGTCTCACAGAAACACAACAAGGTGCAATCCTGGATGTCCTTCTGCGTGGATATCCTCAAATGAAGCTCATCCATTTTATTTCCCAAAGACTGAACGTTCGCGAACAGTATGATCGGGAGAGTTAGCCTCCCTATTGTGGCCAAACGCCCGAGCCTTCGCTGCACTCCTCCCCGTCTACCGCGTCTCCGCTTCGGGCCGTTGTGGGTGGGAGAGCTACCGGCCGGTTGTTGGCATGGCGATGCGATGAGTAGCTCCGGGTAATCGCTCAACGTACTCGGGTCAAACAGGCCAGAATTACTGCGCTCTCTCAGTATCAGTAAGTTCGCCCGGTCGTATGTGCTGTTTAGGGACAGTTTGATTGCCATAGTCGGCACTAAAAAGCAAGAAAAAACATAAAAGACGCAACTTGACTATGGGGAGCTCCGGGACGTCGCACTCAGGGGAGCGCCATCACCGTGGCAACATACTCGACCATTTGGAAGTGGAATACATTCGTTTTGAGCAAAATCAACAATGTAAGGTTAAAAACACATTGTTGGTCAAAAAGTGATTCTAGCGCTCTGAAAAGCATTTGGCACACATAAAAACAAGAAATTTTGATGTATGTTTGTTTCAGAAAAACCAGTCAAAAACATATTGTTGGTCAAAAAGTGATTTTAAGCGTTTTGAAATGCATTTTGCACGCATAAAAACAAGAAATGTTGATATCTCTGTCAATTTCAATGCAAACGTGTTACTAAGCTTACCAAAGGGTTATAGAGCCATGCTCCACTATTTGGAAGTGGAATACAATCGTTTTGAGCAAAGTCAACAATGTAAGGTCAAAAGCACATTGTTGGTCAAAAAGTGATTCTAGCGCTCTGAAAAGCATTTTGCACGCATAAAAAATAAAAATGTTGATATTTCTGTTGATTTCAGAAAAACAAGTCAAAAACACATTGTTGGTCGAAAAGTGATTCTTGCGCTCTGAAAAGTATTTTGCATGCGTAAAAACAAAAAACGTTTGCATTGATATCTCTGTCAATGCAAACGTGTTACAAAGCTTACCAAAGGGTTATAGGGCCATGCTCCACTATTTGGAAGTGGAATACAATAGTTTTGAGCAAAATCAACAATGTAAGGTCAAAAGCACATTGTTGGTCAAAAAGTGATTCTAGCGCTCTGAAAAGCATTTGGCACGCATAAAAACAAGCAATGTTGATATTTCTGTTAGTTTCAGAAAAACAGGTAGAAAACACATTGTTGGTCAAAAAGTGATTCTAGCGCTCTGAAAAGCATTTTGCATGCGTAAAAGCATTTTTTTTTTGATATCTCTGTCAATTTCAATGCAAACGTGTTACTAAGCTTACCAAAGGGTTATAGGGCCATGCTCCACTATTTGGAAGTGGAATACAATCGTTTTCAGCAAAATCAGCAATGTAAGGTCAAAAACACATTCTTGGTCAAAAAGTGATTCTAGCGCTCTGAAAAGCATTTTGCAGGCATAAAAAATAAAAATGTTGATATTTCTGTTGATTTCAGAAAAACAAGTCAAAAACACATTGTTGGTCAAAAAGTGATTCTGAGAGATCTGAAAACCATTTTGCATGCATAAAAACAAGAAATGTTTATATCTCTGTCAATTTCAATGCAAACGTGTTACAAAGCTTACCAAAGGGTTATAGGGCCATGCTCCACTATTTGGAAGTGGAATACAATAGCTTTGAGCAAAATCAACAATGTAAGGTCAAAAACACATTGTTGGTCAAAAAGTGATTCTAGCGCTCTGAAAAGCATTTGGCACTCATAAAAACAAGAAATTTTGATATTTCTGTTAGTTTCAGAAAAACAAGTCAAAAACATATTGTTGGTCAAAAAGTGATTCTAAGCGTTTTGAAACGCATTTTGCACGCATAAAAACAAGAAATGTTTATATCTCTGTCAATTTCAATGCAAACGTGTTACTAAGCTTACCTAAGGGTTTATAAGGCCATACTCCACCATTTGGAAGTGGAATACATTAGTTTTGAGCAAAATGAACAATGTAAGGTCAGAAACACGTTGTCGGTCAAAAAGTGATTCTAAGCGCTCTGAAAACCATTTTGCTCGCATAAAAACAAGAAATGTTGATATCTCTGTAAATTTCAATGCAAACGTGTTGCTAAGCATACCCAAGGGTTATAGGGCCAACTCCACCATTTGGAGGTAGTTTTGAGCAAAATCAACAATGTAAAGTCAAAAACACATTGTTGGTCAAAAAGTGATTCTTACGCTCTGAAAAGCATTTTGCGCTCATAAAAACAAGAAATGTTGATATCTCCGTCAATTTCAATTCAAACGTGTTACTAAGCTTACCAAAGGGTTATTTGGGCCATACTAAACCATTTGGAAGTTGAATACATTAGTTTTGAGCGAAATAAACAATATAAGGTGAAAAACACTTTGTTGGTTGAAAAGTGATTCTAGCGCTCTGAAAAGCATTTTGCAGGCATAAAAACAAGAAATGTTGATATCTCTGTCAATTTAAATTCAAACGTGTTACTAAGCTTACCAAATGGTTATTGGGCCATACTAAACCATTTGGAAGGGGAATACATTCGTTTTGAGCGAAATAAACAATGTACGGTGAAAAACACCTTGTTGGTCAAAAAGTGATTCTAGCTCTCTGAAAAGCATTTTGCCCGCATAAAAAATTAAAATGTTGATATTTCTGTTGATTTCAGAAAAACAAGTCAAAAACACATTGTTGGTCGAAAAGTGATTCTAGCGCTCTGAAAAGCATTTTGCATGCGTAAAAACAAAAAATGTTGATATCTCTGTCAATTTCAATGCAAACGTGTTACTAAGCTTACCAAAGGGTTATTGGGCCATACTAAACCATTTGGAAGTTGAATACATTAGTTTTGAGCGAAATCAACAATGTTTATGGTTGATTTCAGAACCATAAACACGTTTATGGTTGAAAAGTGATTCTAGCGCTCTGAAAAGCATTTTGCAGGCATAAAAACAAGAAATGTTAATATCTCTGTCAATTTCAATTCAAACCTGTTACTAAGCTTACCAAAGGGTAATTGGGCCATACTAAACAATTTGGAAGTGGAATACATTAGTTTTGAGCGAAATAAACAATGTAAGGTGAAAAACACGTTTATGGTTGAAAAGTGATTCTAGCGCTCTGAAAAGCATTTTGCAGGCATAAAAACAAGAAATGTTGATATCTCTGTCAATTCTGCTGCAAAGGTGTTACTAAGCTTACCAAAGGGTTATTGGGCCATTCTAAACCATTTGGAAGTGGAATACATTCATTTTGAGCGAAATCTACAGTGTAAGGTCAAAAACACGTTTATGGTCGAAAAGTTATTCTAGCGCTCTGAAAAGCATTTTGCAGGCATAAAATCAAGAAATGTTGATATCTCTGTCAATTTCAATTCAAACGTGTTACTAAGCTTACCAAAGGGTTATTGGGCCATTCACCATTTGGAAGTGGAATACATTCGTTTTGAGCGAAATCAACAATGTAAGGTCAAAAACACGTTTATGGTCGAAAAGTGATTCTAGCGCTCTGAAAAGCATTTTTTCAGGCATAAAAACAAGAAATGTTGATATCTCTGTCAATTTAAATTCAAACGTGTTACTAAGCTTACCAAATGGTTATTGGGCCATACTAAACCATTTGGAAGGGGAATACATTCGTTTTGAGCGAAATAAACAATGTACGGTGAAAAACACCTTGTTGGTCAAAAAGTGATTCTAGCTCTCTGAAAAGCATTTTGCCCGCATAAAAAATTTAAATGTTGATATTTCTGTTGATTTCAGAAAAACAAGTCAAAAACACATTGTTGGTCGAAAAGTGATTCTAACGCTCTAAAAAGCATTTTGCCTGCGTAAAAACAAAAAATGTTGATATCTCTGTCAATTTCAATGCAAACGTGTTACTAAGCTTACCAAAGGGTTATTGGGCCATACTAAACCATTTGGAAGTTGAATACATTAGTTTTGAGCGAAATCAACAATGTTTATGGTTGATTTCAGAACCATAAACACGTTTATGGTTGAAAAGTGATTCTAGCGCTCTGAAAAGCATTTTGCAGGCATAAAAACAAGAAATGTTAATATCTCTGTCAATTTCAATTCAAACCTGTTACTAAGCTTACCAAAGGGTAATTGGGCCATACTAAACCATTTGGAAGTGGAATACATTAGTTTTGAGCGAAATAAACAATGTAAGGTGAAAAACACGTTTATGGTTGAAAAGTGATTCTAGCGCTCTGAAAAGCATTTTGCAGGCATAAAAACAAGAAATGTTGATATCTCTGTCAATTTAAATGCAAACGTGTTTATAAGCTTACCAAAGGGTTGAAGGGCCAAACTCCACCATTTGGAGGTAGTTTTGAGCAAAATCAACAATGTAAAGTCAAAAACACATGGTTGGTCAAAAAGTTATTCTTACGCTCTGAAAAGCATTTTGCGCTAATAAAAATACCAAAGGGTTATTGGGCCATACTAAACCATTTGGAAGTTGAATACATTAGTTTAGAGCGAAATCAACAATGTAAGGTCAAAAACACGTTTATGGTCGAAAAGTGATTCTAGCGCTCTGAAAAGCATTTTGCAGGCATAAAAACAAGAAATGTTGATATCTCTGTCAATTTAAATTCAAACGTGTTACTAAGCTTACCAAATGGTTATTGGGCCATACTAAACCATTTGGAAGGGGAATACATTCGTTTTGAGCGAAATAAACAATGTACGGTGAAAAACACCTTGTTGGTCAAAAAGTGATTCTAGCTCTCTGAAAAGCATTTTGCCCGCGTAAAATATTAAAATGTTGATATTCTGTTGATTTCAGAAAAACAAGTCAAAAACACATTGTTGGTCGAAAAGTTATTCTAGCGCTCTGAAAAGCATTTTGCAGGCATAAAATCAAGAAATGTTGATATCTCTGTCAATTTCAATTCAAACGTGTTACTAAGCTTACCAAAGGGTTACTGGGCCATTCACCATTTGGAAGTGGAATACATTCGTTTTGAGCGAAATCAACAATGTAAGGTTAAAAACACATTTATGGTCGAAAAGTGATTCTAGCGCTCTGAAAAGCATTTTGCAGGCATAAAAACAAGAAATGTTAATATCTCTGTCAATTTTGATGCAAACGTGTTACTAAGCTTACCAATGGGTTATTGGGCCATTCTAAACCATTTGGAAGTGGAATACATTAGTTTTGAGCGAAATCAACAATGTAAGGTGAAAAACACATTGTTGGTTGAAAAGTGATTCTAGCGCTCTGAAAAGCATTTTGCAGGCATAAAAACAAGAAATGTTGATATCTCTGTCAATTTAAATGCAAACGTGTTAATAAGCTTACCAAAGGGTTGAAGGGCCAAACTCCACCATTTGGAGGTAGTTTTGAGCAAAATCAACAATGTAAAGTCAAAAACACATGGTTGGTCAAAAAGTTATTCTTACGCTCTGAAAAGCATTTTGCGCTCATAAAAATACCAAAGGGTTATTGGGCCATACTAAACCATTTGGAAGTTGAATACATTAGTTTTGAGCGAAATCAACAATGTAAGGTCAAAAACACGTTTATGGTCGAAAAGTGATTCTAGCGCTCTGAAAAGCATTTTGCAGGCATGAAAACAAGAAATGTTGATATCTCTGTCAATTTAAATTCAAACGTGTTACTAAGCTTACCAAAGGGTAATTGGGCCATACTAAACCATTTGGAAGTGGAATACATTAGTTTTGAGCGAAATAAACAATGTAAGGTGAAAAACACGTTTATGGTTGAAAAGTGATTCTAGCGCTCTGAAAAGCATTTTGCAGGCATAAAAACAAGAAATGTTGATATCTCTGTCAATTCTGATGCAAAGGTGTTACTAAGCTTACCAAAGGGTTATTGGGCCATTCTAAACCATTTGGAAGTGGAATACATTCGTTTTGAGCGAAATCTACAGTGTAAGGTCAAAAACACGTTTATGGTCGAAAAGTTATTCTAGCGCTCTGAAAAGCATTTTGCAGGCATAAAATCAAGAAATGTTGATATCTCTGTCAATTTCAATTCAAACGTGTTACTAAGCTTACCAAAGGGTTATTGGGCCATTCACCATTTGGAAGTGGAATACATTCGTTTTGAGCGAAATCAACAATGTAAGGTTAAAAACACGTTTATGGTCGAAAGGTGATTCTGGCGCTCTGAAAAGCATTTTGCAGGCATAAAAACAAGAAATGTTAATATCTCTGTCAATTTTGATGCAAACGTGTTACTAAGCTAACACGTTTGCTATAGGGGTACTCCTATAGTGTTGCATTTGTGGTTTTAATCTACATTGGGCAAGAAAGAAAAAAAAATCTCTTTGGAAGGCAGTCTCAAAAGGATAAAAAGTGTAAAAAAACGCTGTGACAAAAATAACTTGAAGCAAAGCTATAATGTTGTGACTCATAATGGGAGTGCACAGATTCAATCCCATTCCGAAGCCTGCATGTCTCCAGACAGTGAAAGGCAACCATACTAAACCATTTGGAAGTGGAATACATTAGTTTTGAGCGAAATCAACAATGTAAGGTGAAAAACACATTGTTGGTTGAAAAGTGATTCTAGCGCTCTGAAAAGCATTTTGCAGGCATAAAAACAAGAAATGTTGATATCTCTGTCAATTTCAATTCAAACGTGTTACTAAGCTTACCAAAGGGTTATTGGGCCATTCTAAACCATTTGGAAGTGGAATACATTCGTTTTGAGCGAAATCAACAATGTAGGGTCAAAAACACGTTTATGGTCAAAAAGTGATTCTAGCGCTCTGAAAAGCATTTTGCAGTCATAAAAACAAGAAATGTTGATATCTCTGTCAATTCTTGATTTATTTATATATAAAAGATCCAAAGACAAAGAACAGGTACATTATGGTATCATTTTATATTATTATTTATAGTCTTATTGTTAATAGCTTCAGTCGCGTTGGTATTTAATTTTTCATTTGCTCGTTTATGTATGACAGTTAACAATGTTGGTGTATTACAATTATTTACGCGTGTAGGCCACTCCAACTCTCTCGATATTTCAAATAGATTAGTGTGCTCTCTCAGAGCTGGGAGATTTCATCCTTATTTTAACATATTATTCGAGACGGTGTTTCTCACAGCGTTCTCGGGTTCATGCGTTCTCGGGTTCATGCGTTCATGCGTCCATGCATACACGTCTCCTACTCAGACTTTTCCCCTACACGGGGTATTTAATTTTTCATTTGCTTGTTTAGCTATGTATGACAGTTAACAATTTTGGTGTATTACAATTTGTCCATCGTGATGGGTGGATCAGTTAGTTGTTTTGTTTAGTCCCAATAAATTTGAATAAAGCAAATTAATAAAGGACACCTGTACGTGTGTGTTGGCCACTCCAACTCACACTCGATATTTTGAATAGATTAGTGTGCTCCCTCAGAGCTGGGAGATTTCATCCTTATTTTAACATATTACTCGAGTCAGTGTTTCTCACAGCGTTCTACGGGTTCATGCGTTCTACGGGTTCATGCGTTCTACGGGTTCATGCGTTCTGCGGGTTTACGCGTTCTACGGGTTTACGCGTTCTTGGGCTTAAACGGCTGGGAAGGCGGTCTTCCACAGCTTACGAATCCTACATCCGGTTCAATTCATGGTTCTTCCTTCAAGCGCACACGATGCTCTAACGTCGGTTAAGGCAGGTTCATCACGTTTGCTACTACAGCTGTTTTTGGCGGCCTGTTTCCATTCTAGTTTTGGTCTTGGTGTCAAGGTGTCATTTTTGTTTTTATTAGTTTAGTCACGTTCATACTCTTTCCAGTGATATCGAAATTCCGTTTAGGTATTATCAAAGATACAAGTGCGTAGATTTGTTAAATAAGGTAAACGGTCGAAAATTGACGTAGTTATGTCTCAACAGTTGAAGTTCCAGTTGGACAAAAAAATAACGTTATTAGTTTATCGCCTAGTTTAGGTCAACGGAAATGAAGACATTTTTGCAGTCTTATTTTGTAAAACACTTTCAGTCTCGTTTGTATTCGCCAACATTGCACTACGTATTTAACTATAGTTATTGTCATATGACCAGCATTGTTCTCCTCACGCGATAAAGGTTCGTTGATGACGACATTTAGTCATAATTTTCGGTGTCAAAAGCAACACTATTTGCAACTACTGGTGGTGGTGGTGGTTATCAGGTACTAAACTCATAAAGCAAAATTTGGCTATATAACTCAAGGTTAACCTGCAGCAACCCCGGCAAGTTTGACCAAGTCGGTGGATCATCTAGAAAACACTCTTGAGTGCGGTGTCACGTTGGTGGCATATCATGGAAAAAATAAAACTCAAGGTTCGCAGCGGCGACCCCGGTGAGTGCGTTGGCCAAAGCGCAGCGGTAACAACTCGGGCACTCGTAACTATGACCACGTCGGTGGCACGTTACCTATTACTCATCGTTGACTGCAGTAACCCCGGTGAATGCGTTGACCATGTCAACGCACAATTGGGGCACAACTCAGGCACTCGTGAGTTTGTTTCACACGTCGGTGCGGTACAACACAGTACTCAAGTCCTACATCCGGTCGAGTTCAAGGTTCTTTCTTCAAGCGCACACGATGCTCTCTAACGTCGGTTAAGGCAGGTTTTACACGTTTGCAACCATAGCTGTTTTTGGCGGCCTGTTCCTTTCTAGTGTTAGTCTAGTCTTGTGTCAAGCTGTCATTTTAGTTTTTATTAGTTTTAGTTACATTCATACTCTTTCCAGTGTTATCGTAATTCCATTTAGATATTATCGAAGTTACAAGTGCGTAGTTTTGTAAGTACGCACTTACAGTGCGTACTTACTGTAAGTGCGTTGTTCCAGTTGAACAAAATAACGTTATAAGTCTCTATCGCCTAGTTTAGGTCAACGAAAATGAAGAGACATTTTAGCAGTCTTATTTTCGTAAAACACTTTTTAGTCTTGTTTTATTCGCCAACTATATTGTACTATGCATTTAATCACAGCTATTGTCACACGCCCAGCATCCACGTTGCGTCCAGTCTCGTTTTTCTCACGCGATAAAGGTTTGTTGATGACGACATTTAGTCATAACTTTCGGTGTCAAAAGCAACACTATTCGCAACTACCGGCGGTGGTGGTTATCAGGTACTAAATTCATAAAGCAAAATTCGGTTTCATAACTCAGGTTAACCTGCAGCAACCCCGGCGAGTGTGACCACGTCGGTGGATCATCTAGAAAACACTCTTGAGTTCGCTGTCACGTCAGTGGCGTAACATAGGAAAATAAAACTCAAGGTTGCAGCGGCAACCCCGGTGAGTGCGTGACCACGTCGGTGGCACATCAAGGGCACTCGTGAGTATGACCACGTCGGTGGCACGTTATCTAGTACTCATGGTTTGACTGCAGTAACCCCGGTGAGTGCGTTGCCCACGTCGGTGGGAACAACTCAAGCACTCGTGAGTTCGTTGCGCACGTCGGTGCGGTACAACACAGAACTCTACGTTCGTTGCAGCAAATCCGGTAAGTGCGTTGCCCACGTCGGTGGGAACAACTCAAGCACTCGTGAGTTCGTTGCGCACGTCGGTGCGGTACAACACAGAACTCCACGTTCGCTGCAGCAACCCTGGTAGTGCGTTGACCACGTCGGTGGGCACTACTCAGGCACATGCAAATTTAATTACCACGTCGGTGGCATAATATCAAAAGCTCAAGTGCAGTGCACTCGGAGTTCATTGACCACGTCGGTGTTTCACAATATTTGCTGCAGCAACACCGGTGAGTGCGTGACCACGTCGGTGGCACAGCAAGGGCACTCGTGATTTCGTTGACCACGTCGGTGTTCAACACGGAAGTTCACAATATTTGCTGCAGCAACACCGGTGAGTGCGTGACCACGTCGGTGGCACATCAAGGGCACTCGTGAGTTCGTTGACCACTTCGGTGGTTCAACGCGAAAGCACTCAGGTCACGCAGCGACCCCGGAGAGTGAATCGACCACGGCAGTTGGTACAGCACGAAAGCACTCGTGGCTCGCTGCGTAACAGCTGCAGAGTGCTCTAGATTTCAATTGATCTCGCTGATGGTATTTTTAAGCTCAATTGCTTTTACGTGATTCATCGATCCCGCTGACGGTTTTTAAGCTTATCGTTTTACGGGATTTATGATTGACTCTTAATATGTTGTATATTGGGTATGCCTTTTTATTATCTTCCAGAAGCAGTATAGATCCTTGTCCACTTCTTCTACGGCGGGTATGTATGCTCTCATTACCCCCTTTCGCTATTCTATTTTTGGGGTCGGCTCCGCCCCTGCCAGTCCCGGCAGGACATGCCGAGTTATCACCTATTTCCGGCATAGGCCTACGTCCTCTCTTTTGGGGAAGGCTCCGCCCCTGCTAGTCCTGGCAGAATACGCCGAGTCCGCACTGGATCATGAGCCCCGTGCATGGTAAAATGATTTACCATGCAAGAAATGTTTATATCTCTGTCAATTTCAATGCAAACGTGTTACTAAGCTTACCAAATGGTTTATAGGACCATACTCCACTATTTGGAAGTGGAATACAATAGTTTTGAGCAAAATCAACAATGTAAGGTCAAAAAAAGTGATTCTAGCGCTCTGAAAAGCATTTGGAACGCATAAAAACAAGAAATGTTGATATTTCTGTTAGTTTCAGAAAAACAGGTAGAAAACACATTGTTGGTCAAAAAGTGATTCTAGCGCTCTGAAAAGTATTTTTGAATGCGTAAAAACAAAATGTTTTGATATCTTTGTCAATTTCAATGCAAACGTGTTACTAAGCTTACCAAAGGGTTTATAGGGCCATACTCCACTATTTGGAAGTGGAATACAATAGTTTTGAGCAAAATCAACAATGTAAGGTTAAAAACACATTGTTGGTCAAAAAGTGATTCTAGCGCTCTGAAAAGCATTTGGCACACATAAAAACAAGAAATTTTGATATTTCTGTTCGTTTCAGAAAAACAAGTCAAAAACATATTGTTGGTCAAAAAGTGATTCTAAGCGTTTTGAAATGCATTTTGCACGCTTAAAAACAAGAAATGTTTATATCTCTGTCAATTTCAATGCAAACGTGTTACTAAGCTTACCAAAGGGTTATAGTGGAATACATTCGTTTTGAGCAAAATAAACAATGTAAGGTCAGAAACACATTGTCGGTCAAAAAGTGATTCTAGCGCTCTGAAAAGCATTTTGCATGCGTAAAAACAAAAAATGTTGATATCTCTGTCAATGCAAACGTGTTACTTAGCTTACCAAAGGGTTATAGGGCCATGCTCCACTATTTGGAAGTGGAATACAATAGTTTTGAGCAAAATCAACAATGTAAGGTCAAAAACACATTGTTGGTCAAAAAGTGATTCTAGCGCTCTGAAAAGCATTTTGCACGCATAAAAAATAAAACTGTTGATATTTCTGTTGATTTCAGAAAAACAAGTCAAAAACACATTGTTGGTCGAAAAGTGATTCTTGCGCTCTGAAAAGTATTTTGCATGCGTAAAAACATTTTTTTTTGATATCTCTGTCAATTTCAATGCAAACCTGTTACTAAGCTTACCAAAGGGTTATAGGGCCATGCTCCACTATTTGGAAGTGGAATACAATAGTTTTGAACAAAATCAACAATGTAAGGTCAAAAACACATTGTTGGTCAAAAAGTGATTCTAGCGCTCTGCAAAGCATCTTGCACGCATCAAAACAAGAAATGTTGATTTCTCTGCAAATTTCAATGCAAACGTGTTACTAAGCTTACCAAAGGGTTATAGGGCCATACTCCACCATTTGGAAGTGGAATACATTAGTTTTGAGCATAATCAACAATGTAAGGTCAAAAACACATTGTTGGTCAAAAAGTGATTCTAGCACTCTGAAAAGCATTTGGCACGCATAAAAACAAGAAATGTGGATTTTTCTGTTCATTTCAGGAAACAAGTAGAAAACACATTGTTGGTCAAAAAGTGATTCTAGTGCTCTGAAAAGCATTTTGCATGTGTAAAAAAAATAATTTGATATCTGTCAATTTCAATGTAAACGTGTTACTAAGCTTTCCAAATGGTTATAGGGCCATACTCCACCATTTGGAAGGGGAATACATTAGTTTTGAGCAAAATCAACAATACAAGGTTAAAAACACACTGTTGGTCAAAAAGTGATTCTAGCGCTCTGAAAAGCATTTGGCACGCATAAAAACAAGAAATGTTGATATCTCTGTCAATTTCAATGAAAACGTGTTACTAAGCTTAACTAACTCCACCATTTGGAAGTGGAATACATTAGTTTTGAGCAAAATAAACAATGTAAGGTCAGAAACACATTGTCGGTCAAAAAGTGTTTCTAGCGCTCTGAAAAGCATTTTGCATGCGTAAAAACAAAAAATGTTGATATCTCTGTCAATGCAAACGTGTTACTTAGCTTACCAAAGGGTTATAGGGCCATGCTCCACTATTTGGAAGTGGAATACAATAGTTTTGAGCAAAATCAACAGTGTAAGGTCAAAAACACATTGTTGGTCAAAAAGTGATTCTAGCGATCTGCAAAGCATCTTGCACGCATCAAAACAAGAAATGTTGATTTCTCTGCAAATTTCAATGCAAACGTGTTACTAAGCTTACCAAAGGGTTATAGGGCCATACTCCACCATTTGGAAGTGGAATACATTAGTTTTGAGCATAATCAACAATGTAAGGTCAAAAACACATTGTTGGTCAAAAAGTGATTCTAGCACTGAAAAGCATTTGGCACGCATAAAAACAAGAAATGTGGATTTTTCTGTTAATTTCAGGAAACAAGTAGAAAACACAATGTTGGTCAAAAAGTGATTCTAGTGCTCTGAAAAGCATTTTGCATGTGTAAAAAAAATAATTTGATATCTGTCAATTTCAATGTAAACGTGTTACTAAGCTTTCCAAATGGTTATAGGGCCATACTCCACCATTTGGAAGGGGAATACATTAGTTTTGAGCAAAATCAACAATACAAGGTTAAAAACACACTGTTGGTCAAAAAGTGATTCTAGCGCTCTGAAAAGCATTTGGCACGCATAAAAACAAGAAATGTTGATATCTCTGTCAATTTCAATGAAAACGTGTTACTAAGCTTAACTAACTCCACCATTTGGAAGTGGAATACATTAGTTTTGAGCAAAATAAACAATGTAAGGTCAGAAACACATTGTCGGTCAAAAAGTGTTTCTAGCGCTCTGAAAAGCATTTTGCATGCGTAAAAACAAAAAATGTTGATATCTCTGTCAATGCAAACGTGTTACTTAGCTTACCAAAGGGTTATAGGGCCATGCTCCACTATTTGGAAGTGGAATACAATAGTTTTGAGCAAAATCAACAGTGTAAGGTCAAAAACACATTGTTGGTCAAAAAGTGATTCTAGCGCTCTGAAAAGCATTTTGCACGCATAAAAAATAAAACTTTCGAGCAAATTAGTTTTGAGCAAAATAAACAATGTAAGGTCAGAAGCGCGGAACGTACGGCGTCGGCTGTAATCACGTAGGTGTGTACCGCCCATGTCGGTGTTCGAGTCGGCCAGACTAAATAGCCCGACTTCATTTACCGACGCGAATCGGGCAGTTGGTTGTGTGGTTGCCTTAAGACTCACAGCTGATGTTTAGATACTGGTTTAGATACTGGATTCGATACTGTTTTTTGTGGGGTCCAAAATGGCGTCCACATACGGGTGGGTTGTGACCAGTTGAGTAGGGTCTCTCTGTGGTGTCGGACATGGCATGCCCCCTTGACTACATGACACGCCCCCTTCTGAGAGAGACAGACAGCCAGACAGACAGACGGACGGACGGACGGACGGACGGACGGACGGACAGACAGACAGACATATATCAGTAACTGGGGTGTAGGGGATTTACTCGGAGTTCATGTAAACCATGCCCCCCAAAGTAGAAAAAAAAATGGCTTGATGGTAAACTGGCAATAGCAACGTCGCTTTGATGTGAACATGATAAATGAAGACGGTGGAAACATTACACACACTTACACTTACAGACACAATAAAAGACTGTAGTCTGCAGAAGCGTTACGGGACCTGGGAGGTGAAAGTAGGTTAATTGCAACCATCCTACGCATGTAAATATTGAGTCGTTGGCTGATGTCCTCCCTCTCTCGCTCTCTCTGTCTCTCTTGTGTAAAGTACAAGATTAAATAGCCCGACTTAAGTGCTTTGACTCAACATACAGTCAGTGCCTTCACCGATGATGATGTACACCAAAAGTGCTAGAATCCTTTGAATACATATAAAACAAAATCATAAAATAACTGAATCAACGGCTTTTAAGTATTGCACTATAAAGTCAAGAGATAGAGATGGATACAGGATAACTCTAAGATAGCACTTGTTATGCTACCATTACGTCTGCAGATTATTATGGCTCCTATTGCACTCCTACCATCCCTAGAGAGGTATCCCCTTCTGGGTTCCTTCTCCAGATTCCTTCCCTGGGGCTTCCCTGGCTATATGGGGGTTTGGGTCAGGTGGCGTCCTTTAAGAAGCGGCCTGCAAAGCCCATTAGATCAGTGGTCAAGGGCATTCTAAACTGTTTGACCTGATATAGGGACGTTGTGTTTCAAGGCTGCTCCGACGGCCGGGGAGTTTCCCCACAGAGCCATCCCGCCAAATACAGATATGTTGCCCTGGCTGAGAATATATTCTGAAATACACTCAATCATTATGACATGGAAAACTTTTATTTGAGGCCTTAGCCCTCGGATAAGTACATATACATCTTCACTTGTCCAGGTGCAAAAGTCACTTTACATATCACTTTAACAAATGTATAATTTTACAATAGTAATATGTTATTTTTTTTGCGAAAGCAGAACGCAGAATTCGGACAAACAAAATCCAAACAGTGTCAACATAGAAATTATTCAATTCATGAATTTTATTAAAGTGTAACGTAGCTTTTCTTTCACAAAAAAAGGAGAACATTGCAATAACAAAAATGATCACACACACACACACACACACACACACACACACACACACACACACACACACACACACACACACACACCACATACACACACATCACGGAGGTGGAGGAAGAGGCCCCCAGCGTCAAAAGAGTTCCACTCCTCTACCCAGGTGTTGCCCGAGGGCCCAACGGCCCGCTATACCTGCGATGCCGGTGGCATGACATCAGAGGCCTGGTGGAGAGGGGGTTCCTCTTCGTCAGTGGTGTGAGGTTTGGCGCGAACACAGTCTGCTTCATGGCGAGCAACAGGGCTGGCACGGCCAATCACACCGCTGAGCTGCTTTTCTTTGGTAAGATCCAAGGAGAGATGTTTGTTGATGTATAAATAACATTGTTGTTGATATATACATAACATTGTTGTTGGTATATTGATAATGTTGTTGAGGTGTGTGTATATATATACTTATAAATCTATGAGTGTATATATATGGGTGTGTGTGTGTCTATATTTGTCCTTTTTCTTCAATATCACTTAAGTCATCGAGCGTGTGAAGGTGATTGAGATGCGGAGAGAGAGAGAGAGAGAGAGAGAGAGAGAGAGAGAGAGAGAGAGAGAGAGAGAGAGAGAGAGAGAGAGAGAGAGAGAGAGAGAGAGAGAGAGAGAGAGAGAGAGAGAGAGAAAAAAGAGAGAGAGAGAGAGAGAGATTGGCTTAGCATAGGAAGTAGAGCAGGTTGGCTGGTAACCTGAAGGTTGCTAGATCGATCCCCGGCTCCCCGAGTGTGGAGGTGTCCCTGAGTGAGACACCTCATCCCGACTGCTCCTGAAGAGCTGGCTGTAGCCCTGAGGGGTCGATTCCGTCGGTTTGGGAATGTGTGCATGAATGGCTGTAAATCGCTTTGGATTAATGCGTCTGCTAAACACGCTCAATGTAAATGTAAATAATAAAAGTGGTGATAGTGATGGTGATGATAGTAGTGATAAAGTGATGGCAACATGCTGGGAAAGGACCAGATGAAGGTCAGGGTCCTCTCCCTGTCTCTCTGCCGGCCATATGAAAGCCCTTTTATTTAATCAAACGTCATTAGACTGGTGATATCA